>NW_017386030.1:643059-825559 GCF_000237925.1 Schistosoma mansoni | reverse complement strand
TCCAGTAATCAAAACTATTAACTTATAATAATAATAATAATAAGATATTCAAAAATAATTTTATGAATTTTCTAGACACACTTTTATTTCAAGCAATACGCACAGTATGTACATATGACCAATAAGAGACTAATCAATTGCCTCCATCCAGTACCATTCAATTGCCGAAAGAATTCACTTCATGATATGTCCTGATAACGTAGAAACAATCGAAAGCGATTCAGTACAACACAGATGAAATCTTTCATCTAATCAACTACTTTCTAGTTATCCAACATGATTTTATTTGAAATCTGTGAAACGCCAAATATTGACAATCGGATTACTGCACACTGTGAACGAATTACTACTTTCATCAACCAGTTACTTTCAAAATTTTTGCAGTATAATGTTTGACTAATGTATCTTCAGATGCTGAACGTATTCGTATACTCTTTTGGCATATCGCGAACCGTTGGTCTGGTTCTATCGTGTAAACCATCAGTTTTTTCACAAAGAAATCATCTAAAATACTCAATATCGTGTTTTCAAAACACTTCATAATCACCAGAAGTAGTAACGCTTGGTAGAATATAGCTGTTCCTGTACAGTACTCTGACGTATACTGTTTGACTTTAGTCGGCGCCAAGATATCAGAATTTCTGTAGATGTCATGTCACTTCTATTCACTTATTTTAAAATGTGCTAAAACATTGTGTGCCACTGAAGGATTATACATAGTGTCAATTCATTTGTTTTAATATTACAAGACGTTGATTTCTCTCTATCTTATTCAATGTTTCTTGATGTAATGGACAATATCGATATTCAAAACAATGGTAGAATAAGCGGAACTTCTTGATACAACACTATATTTCCAGTGAAATGAGCAACTTACGTCGTCATAATATAATGATATTTTCCCATTCTTTTGTATCAAAACAGTCAGCTTGGCTACAGAATCTGTAAAAGGAAGTTTATGGAACAGCACAATTTAAAGTTTCATAGTGAGCGTGTAATTGTCAGATGTGACACTGTATGTTCCTACCCTCAACGTTATCAAATTCAAGCAGATATTTAAGTGTCATCTCAAATGTTTTGTTAGTTGAATTATTAATAGATATAATCTAATGAATGTCGTGTCAATGAGACAAGTATGCATTCTTCAAAATAAATGCCGAAGGACTAGATTCCGAGGCCGTATTACATCCTCATTTTCAATTTGAAACAATTATTCATCAAAGTTTTAATGGATCTGATAGTTGGAGTGAAACACACATTGGCGCCGGATACAGCCTACTCTAGGATCAATCGGCATGAGCTGTGGAGTGTTTGTTTACAAATAGACTTCTGGAAGTTATTTGATTATGTAACCTATTGTTATGTTTGTCCATCAAATGACTGTGATCAAAATATTTGTTACTGATGGGAAGTGAATAGCTTAATGCATATCATGTTCACTATCAATTAGTTTGAAAGAGCAATATCTAACAATGTGCAGTGAGTGAATGTTTGAACGGATGTGATGCATCCAGAAATAGATTTTGATAAACACAAAAGTATTTTTTAGACCAGATTTCTCGTCATGTTTGTTTTCGGCCTGTCAAGAAATCGTGAAATCCACTTTTTCCTAGTTTATATGACCTTTTCTGTATTTCTCAATCCATGTGTTCGAACAATCAGTGCTGTCCATGTATAATTTTACCATAGTTTTCTAAATTTTGTCGATTTTTTTGAAGAATTGAATGACGCAAACTGAATGGATGAGGTGTGTGTAGTTACTATGAATGATGGTGTGAATATTATCATCGATTGATTATTTAACTGTTTGCTTACGTGAATTTTCCATTTTTGTGAAAAACGACCATCTGACAGCGAATAATTCCTCTAAAATAATGAAAGTAAAACGGTTTTTAGAGCAATTAGTCCCTTTGATACATTTCTAACTTGATGGTCATACGATTGTGTTAATCAAGAAAGTGTTGAATATAAAGTGATTCACAGTGAGCTTCTGAGAGACATCAAACCTTCAAAACGAAAAATGTGACAGAAGAGATCTGGAGGATATCAAATATAATTTGATTGTTCATACTCTCCAATAATCCGAACTGATTTCTACCACAACATCATTTTTATTGTTATAATTATGGTCAGTTTGATTTATAAATCTGATTCATGGTAGTTTAAATAGAGCGTAGGTTTGATAATTTCAACTTAACCAGGTATATCATCCTACAAATTATTTCTACTCAATCAATTGACGTTTGTTTTTAAGTGAATCGCTGTTTTATCCAAAAGTTTGAGATTATAGCAATGAATATGTGTTGTGAACGCATTATTGGTCAAGAAATAATACAAACAAAGTAATCATTGTATACTGGTTAGCTCTCGTGAAATAATCAGGTTGAATAATGAATGATTACTGCAAAATGAATTTGAGAAATTTAAACACTGAACAAAATATTGTAATGCCATAAATCTGATTCTCTTTGATCGTATGGATAATTGTTTGTTGTCAAAATATAGGTACTGTCTATCCTTGTATGTAATATATGACTTAATCCGCACTGGTGAATAACAGAGTCAAATAAGTCAAATACGAGAATGGATTTAGAACACATATAATTTCTACACTTATTGATCTGGTCAGGGAATCAGAGAGATGAAACAAACAGAAGGTAGCGAAGCATACATGACGCGTATTGGAGATGGCAGGGAAGTCAAATCGTTTTAAGCAAGCGTTAATTAATATTTATAGCCGGACAAAAATGAATGATAGACATATGATGAATAAGGTACGAAGTATGCACATATATACGCTCATATAAAAATATAGTCAAGGTTAATAAGCGAATAATGAACAAGATCAAAATATGACTTCTAATATATAGGTGAATTGGCTTGGCCAGTAACTAGAATAAAGTATATGAGCTTAGCATATAAATTAATACTACAATATCATTGAATAATGGAAGAACTCACTCTCATTCGAAAATTCACATTCAAACTTAACGGTGTAATCTAAGGCATTAAAAATATTTCCTATTTCGTTTTCTACATTAATTTTCATCGTACCTATATTCATCAAACGAAGACATGCAATTTGATTGATAATCTGAAATGTTTAAAACTAATTTACTAATGGCATAACAACAACTTTGATTTATGGAATGATGTATGAATAAAGAAAATTTAGTAGCATTTTCTTACCATCAGGAGATATTTCAACATAACTGATATCAATGCTATGAAATTTAAACTTAAGTTGTGGAACAAATTTCTGGAAATATATAAACATAAGGATTAGTACTTCTTTTGTAAAGTGTTGTCAACTCACTTTCTTGTTAGATAATTTTTCAAACTTATGAGGAACTCCCGGAGACATCTGATTCAAGCGGATTACCCGGAAATAAGAACCATGATAAGACTAAATATGTGTATTAGAACCTGATTGATTACTTACATATGCATATGCATCACTTTCAAAAATAATGTTTCCAGGACCCAGTGATTCACGTTCATCACAAAAGTCATCACAGTCACAAAATGTCAAAAATAAGACGATGATCGAATAGAAAAGTGTCAAATGAGCCGATGAACGAGTGCACCTAAAATGGTTCAGATTGATATGTTAATGCTATCTCATTAAAACAAAGTTTGATTCATATAATAGACTGAATAACCGTAACTGTAATGTCAACACTCACCTCATCCTCTTGTTCAAACCGGTAATAATTATTGTTAGAACTTATCGTGTTTATATAGTTTTTGTAAAAGTTTGTTTGCTACTCATTGGAAGATTCAAAGTGAGCACCGTAGATGAACTAATCGTTATCAAATATTCATCTACCTATGGAGTCATTATTAACAAACAAAATTGCATTGACCTCAGTACGTTATAAAATAATCACCTCAGTCTATCTCACTAATTAATTATTATGGTATTCTGCATTCCATAGCCGGAATACTTGGCATGATATTAATATTGATTAGAATGAAAATATTATTTCCTAATAATGAGTTGCTTATTTGACTGATAATTATTTGGACACACAGAACAAAGAATAGTGAATTTCTTAATTTACAAAAGATGATTACTTTACTCAAAACAAAATGAATACAAAACAAACGTTTTGGCTGTCAACTCATAGAGGATCTTGCATTAGCTGAGAAAAATCCTGTAACCATTTGTCATCTGAATTTTATTTGTTGATCAACTTCATTTTTATGACAAGAATATATTTTTATAGTGATTGTTTTATCCCACGTGAGATGGATTCATATGCATTCGGTAATTTGCATAACGTATGGCGTGTATTGTATATCTCAGATAATTTGAAACCTGTTGTGTGTTGAAGTTTCATTTGTTGAATCGTGGATGAGCACTGTTGATAAACTCAATACTAGTACAATACTATTGAGGTACGTTCAAAGTTTGCGGTACGATTGCACGGTATTTTTCATAAAGTGCTTATATACCGTTAAACCGTAGTTTATAACTCAATAACAACACTTAAATTAACCCTTGAAGAAAAATGGGTCGTTTCAAAAAATAAAGTAACCGAACCCAAAGAAACCCATTTTCTACAGATAATAACAATTCTGCTAGAACCTATGCCCCATGATCCGCAACTCCTGTTTCATCAGATAATAGTGGGAGTTAACATATATCACAATTGTGCTGGATGACACAGTGTCAAACTTGATAATGAGTTCTATCAACGATCTGAAGGTGTCGATAATATTAAGGGTGAATTAGACACTATCTATAAGCAATAAGCGATATGCGTTCAAAAGTGGAGTAACTTGCGGGCCCTTTGTTAGTGCATGATGATTTGAAGCTAGAACTAAAGAGACTGTCACCGTTTGAACTGCTGTAGTCAAAGGATGTAGTTCCTGCAGAACTTTAAAACAGGATCAAAGTAGAATCCGTTATTGACTTTATAGCTAGTGAAGTTACTAAGCATATAATCTCTCGAAATAATGTGATTATCTGTGGTAAACCGGACAGAGTCGACATTAAAATTTTAAGGAATTCGATACCAAAGGCGGCTAACCTTCAAGCCAGTCCATGTCAATGTATTCGACTTAATAAAATGCACCAAAAAATGCTCATGCCATATCCTGTTAAGATTTCCGTTTATTAGCGGAACATTTGAAAGGATCCGAACAGCTAATCTGTGTGCTTACGAAGTTTAAATACGATCGTATATTCTCACATAAAACAACCAATCAAAGACTAACCCTAAACGTACCTTACACGAAAATAACATTAATGAGGTCACAACAAATCTCGTCGTCAAAGCAGTTGAACGCACTGGTGCAGATAATCTCTCTCATGTTAGAGAGTGCACTGATTTACCAATGCAGACCGCTAGTCTGTCTCTCATACCTCTAGTGACCCTGCATAACCAATGCATATCTGAAGGAGGCGCCAATGTGATTCTTTTCAGTGTAGTATCTGAAACTCACAATCAAACACCTATTATAATGTGAAGGCTCCTAAAACACTGTTAAAACCGAAATGTCTATACAAGTTAAGAAGAAAGTGAATACCAAACTATCTGGCTCTAGATGGAATACTAAAAGATATTAAAATAGCCTTACCGAACAAAAATATACTTTCTGAAACCACTTTTTACTCAACTCATCGTAAGGGAGGTTATAAGGACACACTTCTTTAAACGTCACACGAGACAGCCACTACAACCATTATGTAAGCAGGCCTACTATTAGACGGATGGAAATGAGCAAAGGTGCCTCATTGTTACCCTTGAATGTTTTAAATAATAAACCTGCAAGATGTATTTCTTCTCAGCACTTTTGAAACGGCGGAGATGGAATACTAGATTGCGCACCAAAAACGTAACTCCAACTAGCAGGCATCTGTCTTTAGTGTCCACAAAGTCAATTTCAACAAATTAATCAACCTTACCTTAATCCACCTTTTGGCTTCCGGAAACCCTTGTTTCAGTAGCACTACAGTTCGCTCGTGCTATAGCCCATACGATCAGACGAACACATTTACCCATAGTCAAGGCATATATAAAACTCATATCATCGATAGGCATGCTCTCGGTTTTTTTACACTACACACTCCCTTTTAAACTTATTACTTATTGACGCACGTTCACTTCTGAACCAAATCCATCCTACAACCGACCAATTCAAAGAACCTGCAATTATATAGACTATAAGCATGCTGGCTGGGACCTCTTGCACTCACTGATCAAACTGTCAGACTGGGATGAATTCTTCTCATGTAATAGTCTGACAGATGCCATCAACATATTCTATTTGATCGTTAACTCTTGTCTAGACTCCTGTGCACCAATTAAGACTTACAGGATTAGTAAACATTACGAATTATATATACCAGCTAAATATCGTAATGAACTTAGACGCCTAAAAAGATACGTTATTTTAAATCTAACGACTTCACGGTAGTCACACAAATAACAACAATTTTTAACCAAATAAAAGAGAAACATAGGTTAAAAGCCATCAATGAAGAGCTATTAGCACTACGTACTAGCTAAAAAGTGCAAAACCTAATTTTCCTTTTCAATAAACTCTTTATGCATCCTGCATAATGATAGTTTTATATGTGACTCTCAAATTATAGCAGACCTTTTCAGTGGTAATTTTGCAAATGGTAAAGAATAGATAAATGGCTCTGTTTCAAGAGTTATATGCATGACTAGTAAATCAATTAAATCTATCTCCTTCACATGTCTGAAAATTAGTAAGGTTATAAGTAACCTCAAGGTTCGAAAGGTTACGGAGCAGACGGGATTTCATCATTTCTCGACAAATATGGTGATCCAGATATTTCATTTTTTCTCATTAGGCTGTTAACTCTCTCTGTGGAATCAGGCTGTTATCCTGACCGTTGGAAAACCTTGTACATCATACCACGTTATAAATCTGGAGATAAGACTGCGATGAATAACTATCGATCGATAAATGTTACTTCGATTAATAAAACGTCAGTTAACACTAGGATTATGGAGAAAGTTATTTTTGACGAACTATCCAGCTATTTTCTGACTGAAAAATTTATCAGTTTATCGACATGTAGTTCTTGATCATGTATGACATGTCACTTTGATTTATTTAATTCAGTCTATTCTCTTCGTAGCAAATTATATCTGGTTTTACTGCTATACCTGGACATTTCTAAAGCCTTCTTCATGGTCATGCGCCAACTTCTCATAGGTTTACCGAATGCCGGCTCAACGGTCTATCGATCAAGTGCTCTGGCGCGAGACTGGTAGTTCCTGGGTTCGAATCTCGTGAGCTCGGGATCGTGGATGCGCACTGCTGAGAAATCATTGTTTTGTTGTTCCGTGCTCTTCGCTTTAATCTTACGTTCTCTAGTTGTAGATAATTATCAATAATTCATTCTGGCACTGGAAACAAACTCAAAGAACACCGTTCATAAATCATCAGGCTAACAGCTTAAGAAAAAATTAAAAGTTCCTCGGTGATGCATTGGATTGCCATGGTGCATGTCATAAATAAACCACTCAACAATTACTGAACCAGCAAACATAAAACAATCATATATATCATGTTTGTTCTTTACAACAAATGTTGCTGTTTAGATCATGCCTGTAAACTATTGTGAATTCTGTAATTATTATTTTCAGATAATACTATTATTATCGTCGTCGATGCATCATTTTTGGGTGCATAACAATGGAGAACATTCAATGTGAAGTAATTTTTCAAAATATTGAATAAAAATGTAAAACTGTCATGTGAAGCTACAATATTGTTGATATTTAGTAACGACATAATCTATTAGTTATGTACTTAGTATAGACCAAGTCAAACTGGCCTTCATCGAAGCTGACGATCAGCCCGTTTATACATATTCTTCCAAAGTCGTCGAATCACTTATACGTTAGTTTCAATGATCAACGACATCGACAAAACTAAAAAGAAGAGAATCCAGTAACGAGAAGATATAGTCGATTTTGAATTCATAATTTTTTCTGCCTCTTCACATGTAAATTCCTCTCATCTTCGTCATGCACGTGCAGATCGAATACTTTTAATATATTTGACATATTTTGCATACTCTGATCGTAAGGTGTATAAACCTATGAAAACAACCATGTATTCTATTGATCGTCCGTTATTATCTTATCTGGCCTCAAGAACGTATGCCTACTCAAGATCACGTGTATTTGCAATAACCTACACAATAATTCTATCATACATCTGAATTTCAAAAATTTCGATATTTACCATCGTTTTGAACTAAACATTCTTTTTCTCGATCACAGACACTATTTTGTATGCTTGTGTGCTCAGAAGGCTATTATGGCAGCTGACGTACAATTACGTTTCTTCACACTTAATTTGGTTGAGCATTTTTGTTAACATATTCGACGGACAGAGTCATTCGTACAATAACAACCTATCTATGCTATTTCATCTTCAATATTGTATGAATATGTTCACTTATGCATTGCTTACTGCCTACGTATATATTCATTCTGCTGGACTAACTGTTAGTAGCGTAATTAATTCGATGATTCCTACATGTTCACTGTTTCGCGCACTCGGTTATTGACCCAATCACTCGCTCGCTCATTCGACTCATCAGATCACTCGCTTGCTCTTGGGCACTACACTTTTACGCTTGCCTAACGTGCCTGTATTTTCTGAAATCTGTATGTGGTGCAATACTAAACGTAATTGACACTTCGTAATCCCCTTCTGGTCTATTCACCGTTGTGCCATTATCCAGTAACGGTTATCAGTGCGACCAATATGCGAAGTTTAATGATAACATCGAATATCGATCACCACACGTCCAATCGATAACGGAAACTTATTTAAGGAATTGAGCCATGACAGTTGTGTTGTTTGCATGAATCATTAAATCCTTAAAAATTGATTTCGAATTCAAAAAACCTTGTTCTGGTAGTTCCAAGCTGCATTATTTCAGGGATTCTCAATTATTATAATCATTCAAGAACTATTAGTCATCACATGAATTTCGCATCCGTGGGAACATAAGAGTAAATCAATCGAACGAAGTATATCTACTTTAATGAAGATATCATTTCACAGTGAATACAACCGTTGACATCGTTGTACTTTGCAATCTAGTTTCGCGTGAAGTAGATTTATATGAGAGAATCGTCCACTTAAGACCTAATATCAATATCTAGTCAACTCCCACACGTTATTTTCCAGTAGTCAGACGTCCATGGGATGGACATTCACAACAAAACTATTGTTCATCGCAATTGTCACATAATCACGTGTAAATGATGCTGTTATTTAACAAGTTCAATGTTGTAAACTGTTACGAAAGTAATCAGATTTCATTGAATGAAAACAATCAGATGAATAAGGATAACCACATTTCACAATGTACCAACAGCGTGATCTCAGTTTTTATGTAAACAGCGTTGAAGGTGATATGTGATTCAATAAAACAACCTTATTCTTATTGAAATGACTACCGAAATAAAAAGCGTTTTCAATAAAGTACGAGATGAAATTAACAAAGTCAGCATGATGAATACAATCGACAAGATGTTTGTGAGATTCGTGGATACATTTCCCGAATTTTCTGAAATTCTAACCATAGGTTTTGCTTAGATATCACCAATTCATTGCTTATATCAACGTCTGTAATTTCTCGAGTTATTTTGTGTTGTTTGGTAAATGTTGTTTCTTTTGCAATATTGACGTTTAAACCATTCTGAATAGGAACAAAACAGTGTAAATATTACTCAATATCAAATAATTCACCATTCATTATACACACTTGACAGTATTGATGACACAGTTCAATTTAACGAATAGTTACATAATTTACATACTCACAATGTGATCAGGGAATAATGATATGGAATATCTGCTACCAATTCGACAATCCATGTGATAATTACAGATTTCCCGAAAACAATCTGACAACTTATATTTCTGTGATGAAATGTATTTCATAGATGTCACATCATATCATAGACTGAATTATAATCAACAAACTTACAACTCACAGCTTTCTTATTTCAGCAAGGAATCAGAAGTATTTCTTTCGGAGTTCATCAATAAAAAACTAAGAACAGGTAAACATTATCCAAAGATGCCGCTCAATTTTCAACTTTTAATCCAGCATATGGAGGAAGCTAGTCATTTTTTTGATCCATCGACATCTGGTGCGCAAATAATTTCCTGATAATCTTTGTGGTTCGTCATTCTACGTCAAATTTGTCTAATTGTGGCGCACAATACGTATCTTTTTTTCGTTTTACCAACCTTGTCATTTGACGTTGTATTATACAGCTGGGGTTCGTTGACCATAATAGTTGATGTTCAAAGAGAATCTAAATTTTGATAATCTGAAGACATGTTTCCGAATAATAAATAATGCACAACTCCGCCTGTAGCTCTTCTAGAGTTACTGTCGTTCCCAAGCCCATACAAAGGAGGAGGGTTGGGCATGGGGTTAGCGACCTCATCTCGTAGAGAAGCTAACTCGCTAAAATGAAATGAAGATATACAACTTGGCAGTACTCGGAATCAACGAAACCCATTGGACACAAACTGGACAACAAAGGCTAGGTACAGGAGAGATGCTGCTGTACTCCGTTCACGAAGGGGAAAATGCTCCACACACTCAGGGAGTTGCTCTAATGCTGTCCAAAGAAGCACGAAATGCACTTGTAGGATGGGAATCTTATGGACCCAGGATAATCAAAGCATCATTCAGAACAAAGAAGCAAGGGATCACAATGAATGTTATCCAATGTTATGCACCCACCAATGATAGCAACGACGATGATAAAGATCAGTTCTATGAAAGGCTGCAATCAATTATGGAGAAGTGCTCACGAAAGGACCTCACCATCCTGATGGGAGATCTAAATGCTAAAGTTGGAGTGGACAACACAGGATATGAAGATATAATTGGACGACATGGACTAGGAGAGAGAAATGAAAATGGGGAGAGACTTGCAAACCTATGTGCATTCAACAAATTGGTTATAGGCGGCACAATATTCCCACACAAACGCATACACAAAGCTACATGGATTTCACCGGACCACACCACAGAGAACCAGATTGATCACATCTGTATCAACAAAAATTCCGAAGATCAATGGAAGATGTGAGAACCCGGAGAGGAGACGACATAGCTTCAGATCACCACCACCTGGTTGTGGCCAAGATGAGACTGAAGCTTAAGAAACACTGGACAACTGGACAAACAGCACTACAAAGGTTCAATACAGCCTTCCAACGAGATATTGACAAGCTCCATGAATTCAAGATAACTCTCAACAACAGGTTCCAGGCTCTACATGATCTACTGAAAGAACAAGAAACTACTTTGGAGGACAACTGGAAAGGGACAAAAGAAGCACTAACTTCAACGTGTCCGGAGGTTCTTGGCCCTAAGATCATCATCACAAGGAATGGATCTCTATGGGAACCCTGGACAAAATTCAAGAAAGGAAGAACAAGAATCTATCAATTAACAACAGCCAAACACGAGCAGAGAAAGTCAAAGCACAAGCAGACTACGCAGAAACAAACAGGGAAGTGAAGAAAAGCATTAAAGCCGAGAAGCAAAAATACATGGGAAAAAAGCTGCAAGAGAAGGGAATAAGAAACAACTATATGATACAACGAAGAAATTGGCAGGGAGATATAGCAAACCAGAGAGACCTGTCAAAGACAAAGAAGGAAAGACTATCACTGAGATTCAAGAACAGAGGAAAAGATGGGCAGAATACTTTGAGAAACTGCTGAATAAACCAGCCCCATTGAATCTACCGAACATCGAAGCAGCCCACACTGACCTTCCAATAGATGTCACTCCACCAACGATCGAAGAAGTCAAGATGGCCATCAGACAAATCAAAAGTGGGAAGGCGGCAGGACCTGACAATATACCAGCAGATGCACTGAAGTCAGACATTGAAATAACTGCAAATATGCTTCACCTTCTATTCAAGAAGATTTGTGAAGAGGAACAAGTGCCAACGGACTGGAAAGAAGGATATCTCATCAAGATACCAAAGAAAGGAGATCTGAGCCAATGTGAGAACTACAGAGGTATCAGTTTGTTATCAGTACCAGGGAAAGTTTTCAACAGAGTGCTGCTGAATCGGATGAAAGACTCAGTAGACGCCGAACTTTGGGATCAACAGGCTGGATTCCGTAAGGATAGGTCGTGCACAGACCAGTTTGCGACACTACGGATCATCGTTGAAAAATCAGTTGAGTGAAACTTATCACTATACGTCAACTTCATTGACTATGAGAAGGCGTTTGACAGCATGGATAGGAGAACATTATGGAAACTTCTTCGACGCTATGGAGTTCCTGAGAACATTGTCAACATTATCCAAAACTCATACGACGGACTACAGTGCGAAGTCATGCATGGAGGACAGCTGACAGATGCATTTTAAGTAAGGACCGGAGTCAGACAAGGCTGTCTACTCTCCCCCTTCCTCTTCCTTCTAGTGATTGACTGGATTATGAAAAATTCGACATCTGAAGGGAAATACGGTGTACAATGGACTTCTCAGAATCAATTAGATGATTTGGACTTCGCAGATGACCTAGCCCTACTCTCTCATGCACACAAACAAATGCAGATGAAGACAGCAAATGAAGCAGCAGCCTCTACATTGATAGGCCTCCACATTCACAAAGGAAAAAGCAAGATTCTCAAATACAACACGGAGACCACCAACCCAATGACACTTGATGGCGAAACTCTGGAAGAGGTGGAAACATTCAGGTACCTGGGGAACATCGTTGATAAACAAGGAGGATCGGATGTGAATGTAAATGCGAGGATTGGCAAAGCAAAGGAAGCATTTTTGCAATTGTAGAACATATGGAACTCAAAAGAACTCAACCAATTTCAAGGTCAGAATCTTTAATACGAACATCAAGACAGTCCTACCGTATGGAGCTGAAACGTGGAGAACTACTACGACCATCATCATGAAGGTTTAAGCATTTATCAACAGTTTTCTACTCAAAATACTCAACATCCATTTCTATGATCAGTAACACTTGAATAGGATTCGTTTTTACGCTTGTCAATGAAACTGAACTGTGTATTCATTTCATAATGTCAACTGATTCAGTTTAGTTCGGAAAATAAATACTTTCACATTCAAGGAATCGTCAGTCGCTGACTTGAAGGTTGATCTCTGCTTTCGAAACTGTAATAACTTAAACTGACTGTGATTGGCTTCGACTGAAGAACAAAGATAAGCCTAGGTGGCAGATGACATTGGCTCTCACTATTCACAGATGACCCTCAAGACTCATTCACTTCACAGTGGATTCAATAAAACATTTTGTTTGGCGATTTGTAAATGACACATGACTCGTTAGATCGATTTTCTCCAATTCGCCTAACGATACAAAGTTCATGTGATAGACAGAGGTTGTTTTTGTTATTATTCAAACTAGGAATCTTCGAAATAACGCAAATTAGACAGAATAAAATTAGTTGAGCTTGCAGAAACATATTCTAATCGGAATTCGTAAACAGGCAGTAATCAAATACAAGAGAGTCATCCGTACATGAGCACATCATAGACATACATATTGTATGCATTTAGGAATACGTTTCAAAGTATTGTGATTTCTATCCGAGTTTTAACCAGATTGAATTGAATATAATAGAACACCAAGTTCTATCATTTACGTTACATCTTATAAAATTATAAAAACTAAAGTTTTGTTATTTTTTATGCTAATTAAAAGTCTTCTGATCATTGAATAGACAAACATATTTCTGTTGACCTCAATTGTTTACAGAAATAGCGTGTTGTTGGCTGACACCTCATTTCATCTCATTATTCAAAGAATCAGGTATTTTCTATTTTCTACGTGGCATAGTTGGCATAATATGAATCTTGAAATAAAAAACTTTTACTGTCTAATCATAAGTTATTTATACGACCTACATACACGTACACAAAACAAGCATCGGTGAAATTCTCGTTTTACAAAAGATTACTATATTCCTTAAAATAAATTGAAGTAAAAACAGATTTTTTGGCTCTCAGTTCACAGAATGCTTCGCTTCAGCTAAGGATAAACTCTGTACACGTTTGCCATCTAGTTTCAAATGAGTTTCATGGTCGTTTTGCGCGCAAATGTATCTAGTTTTCGCGTCCTCGTTCTATTAATCCATGAGACGCACATTAATATTCACGATTCCATGAGTCTTGACTAATTATTACATCGTGTGTATAATTGTCTATGAGGCTGTAGTGAAGAATCCTGATAGTATAATCCACATCACATTCTACGTATCTCATGGAACTTGAATCATTGGCGCATCTTTCAAAACAAAGTTCGAGGGAATCACAGTGAATATTATCCACTGTCATGCACCTGCGATGCCTTGATCTGACTTCATATAGATCTTATGAATGATTGCTGTCAAAATATACATCCTGTCTATCATCGTATGTAATACATGACTTAATCCGCGTTATTGAATAACAGAAATAAATAATTCAATTGCGTGAATGAATTTTCGAATACATATATTTTGTACACTCATTGATCTGGACAGAAAATCAGAGAAATGTAGCGGAAAGAAAAGAGCGAAACAAAAATTACACGTATTAGAAATGGTGGGTAAGCCAATTCACTTATGTCAAGCGTTTACCAAATTTTTGTCAGGTAAAAATAAGTTACAATCAAGTAATCAATAGGATAAGAAGTGTACACACATATACGTTCATATGAATACAGTCGAGTTGATAAGTTAAAAATTAAGAAAGTCAAAACGTGACTTAAAATGAACGGGTTAGTTCGTTTGTTCAGAAGCTAGACTAAAAAAATATGAGCTAAGCACATCAACTGACACTTCACACCCATCAATCATAGCAACGACGACGACAGAGATCGGTTTTACGAGAGGCTGCGATCGGATAAATGGAAGCACATAGGAAAACGCTCTGACCATTCTTAACGCCAAAGTCAGAACGGACAGAATAGATCTATCACAGGTGCCTAAGTGAAAAATGCAGGTCACCGAAAGATGTGAGGACAAGGAGAGGAGTTCACATAGCTTCGGATCACCACTTGATGCTTGCCACGGTGAAGCTGAAGCTAGTAAGCAAATGACTATCTTGACAAAGAGGTTTACAAATTTCAGTGTGAGCGATCGAATTTCGTGCCGTGTTGAATGGAGCTTGATGTATCATTTTTTAATTTACTTGTTTAGAAATGTTGAATATCTTCGTTTATTTTAGTTATTCATCGACATTATCACTTTAATTGTTGTGAATGTTATTATCTTGAAAGAATAATAATAATTTTTTGCATTCTGCTGCTTTAAAAATGAATTCGCTGAACAGATAACTCTCCTCTGAACCAATCTTTCTAGTTCAATATCTGAATGGCTATATTTTGCTTATTTTAAAGTTCTTCAAAAACAGCAAGTATGACATTTTGAACCATGACTTTGTGCTTGAGGTCAGCTTTCTTCGGTAAACGCTGTGCAAGACTATGAGACAGTGTAAAAATAGACGTCTGGTCAAGTGAAACGTCTGGTAAACATATATTGCCTCCTTACAGCATTAGTGACAAATTCGGAAATTCCTACATGCCGGATGAAGCTTACTTAAACCAAGCCGCATTTATTGATGGTTCATCCAACATCTAACCGATCTACACGCAGTGAACATGTCACAAACTGCGATTATTTGACCCCTGAATAGCCTCTGTAGTTTGACATTTTACATTCCGCACTTTATACAGTGTCTTACTTATTTTCTTTTGGAACCACTGGACGGCCGATTTGTCTTATTGTAGGATTCCTCGGAAATGTTAATCGAGTATCCCGCCTCGCGAGACTCCAACCGATAGGCTTTGCACACTGCTGAGGACAAGATGGATTGTGTCTGGCAGTAAAATCCAGGACGACCTGCACAGAAGAGTTGGTTTTAGGTTGATGTCTACTCCATAACATGAACCCAGCATCTTGTTTTCCACTTAGCTACTGAGTCCTGATAACCACTTCGTTGTGCGATGGGTTGAAGTTTAATTGGAATTACACATTTCACGTTTCCCACTGAATGTTCAGTTTTCTTTCAAAAAAATGACGCCATTGTTTATGTAATTAAAAAAAACGAAAAAATAATTAGAAAATTACAATATCCGTTTTTCACTTAAACAACCTGGTCTTTTCTGAAAATATTACTGTATGCGACTTTTTACTCGATTAGGTTTGATAACTCTTTTTTATATCTTTTATTAATGAAATTATTGGATACTTGGAAGATCATAAACTTTTATTTTATTGGGCTTAAGTACCGAAATGAGAAAAAAACAGTAAACGAAAAGATTGATAAAAAAACAATCAATCTATGGATCTTATTGTTCATATATATATTGATGAATTGACTAAATCACAACTCTTTTCCTTCGCAGAAGAATATAGGTAATTCACCAGTACTCTACATCCAACGCTGTTCAACACAATCATTCACACTTGTTTACTATCACTAATCATTATTTTCATTTCTGCTTCCCAATCACAACACAGTGTGTTCTTCGGCCTTCTTCTCTTCTATTTTATTTCGGGATTGAAAATTATTGGTTGCTTCGTGATCAACGTTGGTGAATTGCTGAATGTTTGTTCTATCCACTTCCACCATATTTTCCTAATTTCCAATTCAACTGAAATTTTGTTTGTTCTCTTACACAGTAGGCTATTACTGGTGATATCCGGTCAACGGATATTCAGTAATTTGCATCGACAATCTTATAAAAATACTTGTACCTTATTGATGATGGTTGTTGTTGTGATTAGGTTGTTGTTCTTCGTGTTGCATTTGAGGATTTTGTATTTTTCTTCGTGTATGCTGATGCCTACTGATGGAGAGACTGTTGCTACACTAGTTTTCCTTATCTGTATTTGTTCCTGTGTATGAGACAGAGGTATCATATTTTCTGAGAAGTCCTAATTTGCTAACTGATTATGAGGAGTCCATGGTATTGCGTGTTTTGTGAGTCAGTTTTTAAGGTCTTCATAATCAAGTCAAATACCAGAATAAATAAAAAAGTTGAGAATAAACATTCTTTATCGACTCCGATTCTCACTTGCAGTGAGTTCGTGGGCTATCCTTCATGCACGACTTTGCAGTGTAGTCCGTCGTATGTATTCGGGATCATATCGACGATTCTATCATGTACTCCATAGTATCAATCATATTTTCTTGGTGTTTTTCCATCACACTAGCTTCGTACATAATCTGTTGATAAATGTCGTCTAAAAGAACGTGAATATAAAAATTTCAACATCAATGTGTTCGACGATTTTTTCACTTCATACATTCATTTCAGTCGATAAATTGGAAGTGGATGATTCAGACTTACTCAATTCAATTTAAATATAACTGTTGTGATGAAACAGAATGATGCCATTTTCAAAAGTCATTCCCTTTCACAACACTTCTTCATGAATGTCCATCAAAGATGTGGGGAAAAAGAACATCAATTAGAACAATGGAATACAATTGAATACAGAATTTTAGAATCCGTTTGTCAAAGTTTCAAAGCCATACAGCAAAAATACTTTGTTTTTAGAATGTCAATCAATAGTCTCAGACTTCATTGTTTCTTCGTTTCCGCACTAATTACTCTTCGTACTCATTTTCATTTTTTTAATGTTCTTAACTTTCCACCACCAAGTATTTCACTTTTGATTGATCACTATTTACATCCGCTGATATTTGTAGCACACTCCACATGGTGACAGTTGTGAACTACATCCTCTTCCGAATATTTACTGTTTCAGCTTTTGTAAACGGTGACCAGCCCTAAAATTAATTGAAAAGGATTAGTTCAGGCTGACTAGTTAGCTATAGTAAGATAAGAAGTGTTATGTATAGGTGACGGTTAATATATCCTCAAAATTAATCACTATGAAGGTGATAAACATTTGATACAGATCATATTGGTTTTAATGAACTCGCATAGCTGAAAACGCTCGTCTAAACATCAGTTTCAGATCGTGAGTGAGTGAGAATGCCATGTTCAAATTTTCTTGCGATCACTAGCCTGGTTTTAATCAATCACATCTTAATATACTGATAACCTGTCAAATATATCTCCAGAATTCTTCACTTCTGGCATTTAATTTCGCTGATTAAGCGCCATTTAAACTGCAGTTTCAGAAAAGATGAAAAAAAAATTAAAAACAAATAGTACGTGATATAAGATATTGTTCCTATATTTCGTGTTTCAAATTCCTGTTTCTTTCCCGTTAAATTTAATTTCCGTGAAATATCGAAATATAAATATTGACCGCGATTGAAGGTAAGATTATTAAGTTTCATAAAAATAGTATGGCCTTGTGAAATGCATTACATCCATTACTTTAAATATGTATTTAATTATTATCATACAATTTATAGTAGTGTCAGATGATTTATGTTATTAAACTTTCACTGTTTGATTTTAATTATTAAAAAGTTTCCAATATGGTTGTTTCAATGAAAATTTCATTTTGAGACTTCAATAACTATCTATCTGTAATGTTTTTTATGAGAGTTAATGCTGTTGTGGAGGAGGAAAACTTGCTTATTCATTAACAAATGTGGTCAACTTCAATGTCTGACTACTTAAATCGTAGTGTCTTGTAATATTTCTCCATGAAACTTATTTCTATACGTTTCTCCTTGTTTAATGAAAGAACCAAAAATGAAGTGATTACTAGATGAAGTGAGTCACCATGAACTAATGAGATGAATAGTACAAAACTAGAGAATGTTTTTAAAATCGGTCAACATTTTTCAAGGATACACATCGTCACATAGTGTTATTGCAGTAATAGTGTAATATGGTGTTCATAGTTTCAAATAAATTGGGCATTAAGTAGTAGGTTAATAATAAAAATATATTTTCTCTTAGATTGAAATGAGTAGAAAAATTGTGTTTCTAACATTTTGGTGATTTAGTGTAAGCCACTTCTTCTCAGAGCGAAGTTCAAATGCTTTGAATAACCCTATATGGATAGCGTTCTTTTACCTAGTTAGTTTTCTACGGAATGAGGCTGGTAATCCCATGCCCAACCCTCTACTTTTATTTGGGCTTGAAACCGGCGGTAGACACCGGCGGAGCTACAGTTGGAGTTAAGTCACTTCTTCAGAGTGAATAAATGATCGAATTATATTACATTGAATCACAAAACCAAAAATACAATTTTTCCACTTATTGAGATATAACAAAATTGTATTTATTATATTAATATAGTGTTAATATACTTTTTCTTGATTAGGACACACCTAATCCTACAGCTTTGTATTCTTTGACACTGTTTAACTTGACAAGTCAGTAAACCTGAACACGGTTGAATAGGAAGTTAATCATATCCCAAATGTATAGATTGGATGGAATTAGGAATCAAAATAAAAGAAATGTTTGTATATTTATAGTTCCCTTACATAAAGAGATTTTAAAGTTTTCTTGAAGTAAGCTTTAGCGCTGATTGGATATGAAATAGCCAGTCACCGTGCTTCAACATAAACGTGAAAAGAACTGGCTTCAACTGAATCTATAAACCGCTAACAAGTATTTATTACACTATTCATCTTATTGATCAGTTATCGGAAATTATATTCTGCAACATACAATTGAATAATTTTTAACTCTTCTTATTTTTGTCCATTTGTCTACAATCCTACAATGTTCACTGATTCATCAATGGTTAAAGATGATAGAACAAAATCTTCTATGAATTTACGTCGTCAATTAAGCCTACAGTTACAAAATATTGGTAAAGTTCAATTTGCAAATACTGAATGATCATGTAATCTATTACATACGAAACCGCTGAATAGTTGTTTTAAAATATCGTACTTTTAACAACAGAATCGATCAGTTTTTAGTGTTTATCGTTTTTTTAGTGAGTTAGTTTTCTACGGAATGGGGTAGCCAACTCCATGCCCAACCCTCCTTCTTTATCCGGACGTGAACATGCAGTATTCTTCGGACGGACTACAGTTAGAGTGACTGAACGTGTATTGAATATATTACTTTCCATACCGATTATGATTGTTGTTACAAATGTGAGCGTTTTATATGAATATCACGTATGTTTAATATCCATTTACATATTAATATCCACATCGAAATCCATATCCTTATCTGTCAGATTATCTAATTCATTATATTCATATTTATTATACGTGCTCAAGTATACAAAGCAATATGATTAGTTGTGTACTAATCAAGAAAAAATATAATAACACTATATTAATATAATAAATACAATTTTGTAATATCTCAATGAGTGGAAAATTTGTATTTTTGGTTTTGTGATTCAATGTAATGTAATTCGATTATTTATTCACTCTGAAGAAGTGACTTGACTCCAACTGTAGCTCAGCCGGTGTCTACTGCCGGTGACTACCGCCGGTCTCAAGCCCAAATAAAAGTAGAGGGTTGGGCATGGGATTACCGACCACATCCCGTAGAAAACTAACTAGATAGCTATTGAAGGCTTAAAATAAGTTTTCATTCCAACAAACACATAACTGCGGTACGTTTGAAGTTTGCGTTACGCTGATACGGTATTTATTATAAAGTGCTTGTATATTCTTCTTGTATATTCTTCTCATGTAATAGTCTGACAGATGCCATCAACATATTCTATTTGATCGTTAACTCTTGTCTAGACTCCTGTGCACCAATTAAGACTTACAGGATTAGTAAACATTACGAATTATATATACCAGCTAAATATCGTAATGAACTTAGACGCCTAAAAAGATACGTTATTTTAAATCTAACGACTTCACGGTAGTCACACAAATAACAACAATTTTTAACCAAATAAAAGAGAAACATAGGTTAAAAGCCATCAATGAAGAGCTATTAGCACTACGTACTAGCTCAAAAGTGCAAAACTTAATCCACCTTTACAATAAACGTGCTAAATCAACTCAAAATGTTGATATACCATGCATCCTGCATAATAATAGTTTTATATATGACCCAAAAACTATAGCAGACCTTTTCAGTGGTAATTTTGCAAATGGCAAAGTATCCATAAATGGCTCTGTTTCTAGAGTTATATGCTTGACTGGTAACTCAATAAAATCTATCTCCTTCACATGTCTGAAAATTAGTAAGGTTATAGATAAGCTCAAGGTTTCGAAAGGTCACGGTGCAGACGGGATTTCATCATTTCTCTACAAATATGGTGGTCCAGATATTCCACTTCTTCTCCTTAAGCTGTTTACCCTCTCTATGGAATCATGCTCTTATCCTGACCGTTGGGAAACCGCGTACATCATACCACGTTACAAATCCGGAGATAAGACTGACATGAACAACTATCGGCCAATAAATATTACTCCACTTATCTCTAGGATTATGGAAAAAATTATTAGTGACGAACTATCCAACTATTTATTGACTGAGCAATTTATTGATGATTCGCAATATGGATTTCTTAAAAATCGATCCTGTATGACATGTCATTTTGACTTCTTTAATTTAGTCTATTCGCTTCGTAGCCAAGGATATCTAGTATTAGTGCTATACCTGGACATTTCTAAGGCCTTCGACATGGTCAACCACCAACTTCTCATAGGTAAACTCGCATCTTATGGGGTCCAAAACCCGTTACTAGCCTGGTTTGATTCCTTCCTCAGCAATCGACATCAAATAGTTAAAATCAACTCTTCATTGTCGAACGCAGTCCCTGTTAAAAGTGGGTAATTCAGGGTAGTGTCTTGGGTCCTTTGCTCTTTTTAGTTTTCATTAATGATATTTGTGAGTGTTTTAGTGTGGGTAAGTCCCTTTTGTTTGCAGACGATCTTAAGGTGGTGTACTCATTTTCTCCACATGAGCTGAGCAATATTCGAAATTGCATCATGACGGCGCTTACCAATGTAGCACAGTGGTGCTCGAAATGGCAGCTGTAGCTCAAAACAGCTAAATGTGGTTGGCTATGCTTCGGTGATACATCACTCAACCTTAATCTTACCATAAATGGGGAAATGTTATGTAGTTACACACAGTAGTAGATCTAGGACTTAGGTACTGCGACGACTTGTCGTTTACTGAACAGATAATGAAACAAACGTCCAAGTCTCAACGCCTTATAGGTTTCATAACTCGAAACCTTCATAACAGCGAATCTCGTATTCTAATGAACAAAGTCTTTGTTCGACAACTCCTCGAATACTGCGCGTTTCTCCTTAGTAGCACGCGCATAAAGGATAAATTAAGACTGGAATCAGTACAGAGACGATTTACATTTCGTACTTTTGGACCTGATAGTGTCTTGACATATAATTCGAGGTGAAGTAAACTAGGGCTTGACCCTTTATGGAAGAGGAGACTCAAATCTAACCTTATCTCCTTTTTCAAAATACTTAACATACTCTCCTTCACATCCAGCCAGGCGATTCAATATGCTGAAGCCTCACATTACTAAATTCGTAACTCCTTGTCTTTAGCGAAACAAACATATTCTAGATCTCTCTATATGAATTGCTTTGCCTGTACGTTTTCTAGGCTGTGGAATAATTTACTCCAAACTATCCGTATGTTAAACTATCTCTCATTGTTTGTTCGCTCAATTAATGCTTTTTGCTCCTCTGAAAATGCATTAAATGCTCTAGCGCCTGCAAGTGTATCTTACTCCACAAGTGAGATTATAGGAACTTTAAATGTTTAACCTCTTACTTGCTATCATTGTTTTGTTGTTCCGTGTTCTTTGCTTTATTCTTACTTTCTCTAGTTGCAGATAATTAATAATAACTCGCTCTGGCACTGGTAATAACCTTACAGAACAATGCTGATCAATCTTCAGGCTATCCACTTAATAAAAAAATGACAAGTTCCCTGGTGTTGCGTTTGCCTGCCATATATAAACTATTTATCAATTACTAAACCAGCAAACATAAAACTTTCTTATATTTCATGTTGTTCTTTACATTAAATGTTGATTTTTATACAAATCGGATCATGCTTGTAAACTGGTGTGAATTCTGTAAATATATTTTCAGAATATATATTTATATATATCGTTTAAACCCTAGTTTATAAATCAATAATAACATTCAATTAACCCTTGAAGAAAAATGGTTCGACTGACACAAAAACGTGCTCGAAAATGTCCTATTTCTTCAGATATCAACAACTCTGGTCTTACCTATACCCCATGCTCTGCAACTCCTGTTGCACCAGATAATAGTGGGAGTGGACTTATTCCACACATGTTGCTGGATGACTCAGTGTCAAACTTAATAATGAGTTCTAACTCACGAACTGAAGGAATCGATCTTATTAAGAGCGAATTAGCCGCTGTCTATAAGCAATTAAGTGATATGCGTTCTAATTTATAAGAAAGAGAATAATCTAAGCAGATCTTTAAAAAACTCAGGCAACAACAAACTATTTTGTCAAGTTAATTGAATCAAATGGGAACCTATCTGCCATGATTGCATGGATTGCTAGAAACACATTAACTGTAGGTTCCATGTGAGACCAATATTAGACATGTGAAGATGACTCACATATATCTGATGCTTCTCTGTATCAATATTTACGTGTTTAAATTATTAAGTAAAAACAGGTATTTTTCGTTTGATAACACTTATAGAGGCCTAAGAATATACAGGTGAACAACGGGTTGTAAATTTATTTCGGAACTACAGTTACTAATAATATCTTTAAAATTACTACTTCGGTGCAGTATGTACGTGAATTTCAAGTTCAATGGACAATTATATAAACAAACGGTTAGTGTTGCAATGTGTTCACCACTAGGCCCTATACTAACTGACCTTTTTTATAGCCAAGCTACAAGATTGATCCATCAAAAGAGATTAGTCAAAAGTTCACATTTTTTCATAGATATGTGAATGACATTTTCATTCCCTTTGAGGATAATACATAAGAGTAACAGGTTCGTAACAAGTTCAATGAAGTACATCCAGCCATTCAGCTTACATCTGAAGAGGAGGGTGATCTTCGACTAGCCTAAACACCTTGCGCAATACTGTAAGGGAGAACGGTTACTCTAGAAAGTTTATAATTACATTTATGATTACGAAAGTAAGAATAGGATAGAATAGAATAAACGGTCAATAAGAAATCCCTGTTCAAGGGCTTACATTTCATAGGGAATGCGGCAAATGAAATGGTAACCTAGAGCTCACACAGGACAATGTAAAAAAAGCATGTCAGACTCATAGTCCTTCAAACGGCTGAAACAGTAAATATTCGGGAGAACATATTGTTCACAACTGTCACCTTGTGGTGTGCGCTACATATGGCAACAGATGTAAATGGTCATTAATCAGAAGTGAAATACTTGGTTGCAGAAGGTTAGGAAGATCAAAGAAGTGACGAAGAGTAATTAGTGTGGAAACGGAGAAACAATAAAGTCTGAGACGATGGACCGATTTTTATCCAACGAACTGCTTACTGTATGGTTTTTAGACTTTAACAATCAGATTCTATAATTCTGTATTCAATTGTATTCCATTGTCCACATTGATGTTTTCGTTCCCCACATCTTTGGTAAACATTCATGATGAACTAATGCAAAAGAAAATGACTTGAAAAAGGCATCATTCTGCTTCATTACAACAGTCATACTCAAGTTAAATTGAGTAAGTCAGTCTGAATCCTCCGCTTCCCATCCATCTGCTGAATGAATGCATGAAGTGAAAAAAATTGTCAAACACATTTTTATATTGATGTTCATTTAGACAACATTTATCAACAAATCGTGTACGAACTTAGTGTGATAGAAGAACAACATGAAAATAAGATTGATATTTTGGAGTACCAGTATTTGTGTTTGCTGATTGTCAAATGCTTTGCTGAAATCTATGTAGACAACATTCAATGATTTTTTTATTGTCTAAAGCCTTTGCTGAATGCTAACATGCTATTAAGAGGTTTGTTGTTCATGATAAGCCTTCACTGAAGCCATGTTGTTCATGGTTTCTTCCTATAGGTGGCAAGAAAGTCTTTTGACTGACATCGTAACTGTGTGTGAATACTAAGAGCAATATGGATAAGGAGCTTCGAAAGTCATAACTGATGGGGTCTCGATTGTGTTGGAATAGAGCTACTGCACTTGGGGTACCTAAGAGTTGGCAATGAAATGACGTTACCGATCAACCTACTTATAATTTTATCCAGTCTATATTTAGTGCATTAAAGTAAACTAGTATAGAACTTCTACCCCTACAACATCAGGACTTACGTTTTCTTGGTAGGATGTCATCTACTACACATTCCGGAATGTTATATACTACAACTAATCCAATAACTTGCCATCTACATTTCAGGCTACAACGCACCAGTTGACATGTCCCAGCACCTCATATGGTTAGGATACTTTTCGTTTGCAAGAAAACTCCGCCTATCAGCCCTACTGGATAAAGAGCCAATCAACTGATTTTCATTATCACGTTACTTTCATCGAACGTGGCAAAGGTCACCTTCAAGAGGCGGCTTTTTTGTATACTTTCAGTATCCAATTTTTGTCTTATCCCATAAACCCTAAAGAGGATATCTCTTCGAACTGGTTCTCAGAGTAGGTTGCTTATTATTGATTATATGTGACTGAGATCGTGCTCAAATCTAGATTTTATTAACTTATGAAGAATGACTGACATATAAGCGAGGTACGTCTTATCACACTGTGGAATTTGAATTCCTGAAATCGTCTCTTCCCTGCAATGTGTTTCTAATTTGCCATAAATAATGCAGGTCGCATTCTGTTTCGCAACTTTTCTTTTCCTGGATGTGACTGCGAACCAGTCATTTACTTTATTTTGTCGCTTGATCACATCTTCTACACTGCTGAGACTTGGCCCCCACAGTTTGTTTTTCGTTGATAATTTTGATACTTTTTGTTGAAACCCCAGATTAACATACCTTATTACTGTTTCTTGTTGTTTTTTCTTCGCTACATTTTTAATTTTTTTTATGACCGTGCTTGTTATCTGCTATCCTGATGCAATCCACCCCGATGGTGTCATTGAAATCCATAGATAGGCTCATGATATTACTCGTTTTTTACTCTGAAGCAGAATTCTGCAAACAACTACTGCCTGTCTATCAGAGTGCAATTATCTAACTATGTTCAGCAGGTCAATTGTCTCTAGAATCGGCAGAAAATTTTTAGAACGACACGCTTTGCACAGTCAATGTGTTAAAGGCTTTCAACACTTTTCGCGTGCATCCAATGTGAGTCCGGTGCATATATTGTGATAACACTTATTGCAGCTGTCACATCGTATCCCATCATCTGCAAAGGAGTAGGTGATAGACACCTACAAAAACAGAGTTTTGTTTATAAATGTACTCATCAACAATAAAAGTACAAACAATTCCAATGTCAATAGCTACAAAACGACCTAAACACCCGTGGATACAAAACGTACTTAAAGATATACCAAACTAAAGAGAATAAATACCAGTGCACTTAATGTTGTTGCGTCTGTACTCGAAAAGTACATATGATAAACCTGTCTAGAAAAAATATGGTATTGTTGGAGATTACCTCGACTGAAATAATATGTATACATACATGCATATTATACAACCAGACGATAATTAATTATAATTCGAGAGAAAACATCCAAACCCCGTAGTATTTGTCTCATTTAAATATTCTTCTTCAAAATGAAAGGAATCTCTTAGGGATATCCTACCACTTCGAATGATAAAATACATTAACACATATATGAAATTCTCAATCAAAACACGTGACAATCTATAAATTTCCAAATATGTTTATCTAGGTTACTTTCTATACAAATCTATATAATTCGTTATAAGGATTTTAATGAGATCATTGAATTTCATGGTTATTATCAGGTACCGAACTTTGACAATGTGTTATAACCGTGAAAGACCGGATTTGTTAACATTTTGCAAACATGATCGCATGGGAGTTTGAATCACAGATCCCCAAATCTCATAGTGATAATAAGTATTCTTACTCGTTGACCACACAACTTTTTGTAAACGTCAGGTATTTTTAGGTATCTATATACATTGGGTCTGAATTTCTTTCTAGTTAAAATTTATCACATTAACATACCTGCCTTCCTAAAAGAATTGGATTCTTTGAGGAAATTCAAACGCGAGTAATCTACGTTGATAGTTTGAGAGGTAAGTGCTGAAATTTTCAGTCCTTAACGACGAGTGCATAATAGAAAATAATGTGGGTGAAGAAAGATTTCCTGATGACTGCCTAAAATTACCTAAAATTAAATCATAGACCAGCCTTGCGTTTACTATTTACTCACCACATTTTGATGAATATAAAAGACTGGTCGAAAACGACGCTAGTCATTAGTGAACCGTCACAATCGTAAACAATCGTCGAAAACTTTGAGCGACATTACTCAGAATTGATAACGATATCGAAGGTGAATCCATTCTGTGTCTTTCCATAAAGCGTAAGATTAAGCTTATTTTATAGCTTCCTTATACCAACTTATTCTCTTTTCCTGTACAATATCCCTATATATAATCTTTTTTTATATATATTACAACCATTGAAGAAACTAATTCTATCAATTCGATGTCCAATTAGTTGTACTAATGAGATGCGGCAACTTCGATCTATGGATATGTGCCTGGTCCTAGATTATGGCTGACTGACTCTATGGGTATAACGGTTTCAAATACAATTCGAAAAACCAATTTAAATGAGCATGAACAGACTTCTGAAATACTTGCGTACGTTATTCATAAATAAAAGCTCCTAAGATGATGATTTTGACGACGATGATGAATTTCTATCATCATAATCCGTTATCTTTCACATTATCAACCTGAAATAGAATTTCATCGCTACATCATCATTATGATTGAATGTTGAATTTACATAGAATATAATAATTAGACGAACTGATTTTCAAGGAAGTGAAGAAGCAAAATGAAGAAGGAAAGGAAAAAGAATATATGAAAATAAGATTGTAATAGTAGGGTTATCGTTCGAAATACAAGTAATGACTAATTATTGTAGGATAGTCTATAACTAAGTCATTTTGAAGGTTATCAGCATGAAGTTACGAGGATTGTTAAGTTTTTTGATTGAGATCATAAACTGATGAATGTTGGACCATCAGTGAGTTCCAGGAAGCACTAGACAGACGATTCGCTCTAGTATGGGACTGCTACATCAGTGCGCATCCGAAATCCCGCACTTGAGTTTCGAACCCAGGACCGTTCGTCTCACGTGCAAACACTTAGGCTGTAGACCATTGAGTCACCTGACATCCAGCTGCATAACAGTCCATTTTCAACCAGTACACGTTATTGTGCGAATGTTCAACATTGTCTTCATTGAGTAACTGCAGCACAACACACAGTTGAAATTCAGTGGTCACAGCTTCTCGCTGGAACTCTATGAAATTTATTTTGAGCACGAGTGATCACGTGACGAGGAGTCACTAACTAAGACAAAACAGCCGTTCACTGCTTCCATGTTTTTCTCGGTCATCTAGCTTTGATCAACTCATGAAATCAGCTGTTAAATTACTACAATCTCCTTAAACTCAAATCTTGATGTGTTATTTCGCAATCAGTTATTTTCATACTTAGTATATTTTGGAGAGAATTATCTGACAAGGTAGAAAAATAGATGGTTGTCTGTCGTGCTAGTAACTAACAATTTGAAAATTTTCATAGAATATTCAATCACTAAGTATATTTGAGCAAACAATCGATTTCATCGTCAGTCTCCTCAGTTAGAGATTCATAGTTGGTATCATATTTTCCAAAGATAAAATAAAGCATGAATGAATAAATTTAACAATGTTATATGTGAGAAATGATGAATATTCTCATCTGTGACCATAGAAATACTTCAGAATGGTGTGACTTCTAAAAGCGAAGAAGGTCACTCAATGAAGGTCGGAAAAATTCTTGGTAAACTTTCAAGATTTTATAATAATATTAGTGATAGCAATAACGTTGTGTGAATATCAGATAGAGTAAAAAAATATGGTGAAAGTTATTGCGATGAAGACAAATTTATGTGAATAAGGAAAAGTGAATTGGCATATTAAAAAAATTTAAACACAAAGAGAATTTGGAGGCTGATTGGAGGTTTATAGAACCCAGTCCAGGTGTATGGTGATGCGCTCTTAAACCACGGTAACCATAGAGGCTGGATTAACCTCTTCTGAACACTTAAGTCTGCTTTCCAGGTATTGGTGTGGATGGCTTCAGCTATGTAGATCAACTGTAATCTGACTTCTTCGGGCAAATTGTTTTTGAGCATGTTACAAAGCAGAGAAATGTTTACAGATTTTAATATGATGTTCAGTATTTACCAAGTGGGAAGAAACGAAACTATAAACCAAAAGAGTGACTCATTTTTTCCAGCCGTGTTGATACATGTTCACGTGCACTCCAGGACAAAGTGTCCTTTGTAACTGGCTTCACAGGAGCAGTTGAATGATTATACACACATGAAATAGCCCATCATCAGTAAAATTACAATAAACATGTTTTCCTTCTATTAAACGTTTGCATCAATGTAACTTGATCATAACTAAAGATATCTTTCATCCATTTAGCCATGATTTACAAGTCATCAAGCAAGAAATATGGATTAATAACTTGCCAAACTGATCTTAGTGCGATGTATGATGGTGAAGGAGCTTCTGACAACTATGCGTCAATACTTAATTCACTATTATGAATGATATTGTCATTATTCTGTTTAAGATGATTTTGCATCTGAATATGAACACGACATTTCGATAGCACACCTGAGTAATTCTGAACATTGTATTTACTTTGGACCATGTATTAAAAGGTAATGTATTCATTCATTGTTCGAAGTTACTGATAACTGTATAAGTAGTGAAGAAATGATTGGTGACAATAATAACGTCCATTTAAGCCATAAAAATAAATGAAAAGTTGAGATTATATCAAAAGATATTTGCACTTACTTAGGTAACTGTAAATACGGAGAATATAAGTTAATTACCATAAGTTTTATTATTATTTAATGACATGTTGGTGCCAGTCTTAAAAGAGGTTATTCGTAGACTCTGTAGCTGAATTATAACGTTTTTCGATCATAAAACTAGATGACGTTTGTTCGAGTGATATATAAATTATCTGCACATGCTATGCTGCATATAATTCGAATGGCAAGTGTGAGTCAAAGCAAAGTCATTATTTAAAGCTACCTGCATATTATCTTCGGTAATTTTACATCTTAGTCCTTCATAACTTCGTAAACAGATTGATGATTGTAGTACATGTTTAAAATAAGTGACTGAGAGTGAACTTCTTTTTTATCTTTACTCTAATAATAATATATCTGCTATTCATGGTACATTGAATTGCCATTTTCCAGAAGAACTCTGATCGTATTAGCAGCCAAAAACCTATTATGAAATATTCCAACATCGATTTCTGAATATTCACAATATTGAAATCTGCAGTCAGTTTAAATCAAATCAACTTAGGGTTAGAATTGTTGAAAGAAGGTAACTTACAGATTACTGAGATTATCGTTAAACGAAACGAATTCAAATCATATTAGTTGCATGAAAGTAAATAAATAATAAATGAGTGACTAGTGTGTTCAGTTAGCGTAGATAAAGTGCACTTTTATTTGGTTGAACATCAAGATAAATTTGTGTAATACATCATCATGAAGACTGATATTTGAAGATACAAGACATTGAAATATGATTGATTGATTTATTTTCATAATTTACATCTTAAACTTTAAAAAATGCATGTTCAATATCATGTGTAGAATGGTTTTTAATGAGTCTCATGTTGAAGCAAAATGTCCGACATTCTATAGTAATCAAACTTTATCTAGTCAACCTAAGTACGTAGAAGCATACACCTATGCCGTATACTACTTTAGTCTGCCAACATAAGTATTATGTAGCACTTATTGATAGTAAGAAACCTATAAACAGAACTTTGAGGAGATCAATCAGGATAGCGAAAAGAGTAAATAGAAAGAGTTTGTGTACTGGTAGATTCATATAAAATGTTTTTGACAAATAATGGAATTTCGAAGATGAAGTCAATAATGTATGGTGCTCATATTTAATTAGGATTTTCATGTAACAATAATTCCGAAAGTTCTTAGGTGAGTGTTTCTGTTTCAAGAGAAAAATATAATCATTATAACTGTAATAAAAGGATTCGTAATATGATTTCATGACTTGTAAGTCACTATGAGGCTAATTACAATCACAACTAAAGAAATATGATACAGACTGATGATCACATACAATTCATTGGTTTTTCAAGGTTATTGTTTAGTTTTTTTCATTTACACACATTAGAAATATAGCATTACATATACTCATCAATCTGTCGAAGGAGTAATCCGTTTTAAAATCAGCTGTTGTCTATTTCTTAGTTATATGGCTATATTGACCACTCATCATGACTAACACAGTATATTATAATACATCCACTGAAGAGCAGAAAATGTAAGGTTCTAAGAAGTTGAACGATCTTTCTATCGATCATGGAACGAGGAAACACATTGTGAGATGAATATCTGCGTCCATTGATAGTAATGGGATTGTGAGTAACTATGATCTTCCAGCACAAAGACACAGGGAATCGGGTTTATCTTACCTTGAGTAGGTTTTGTCCAATAAGTCACAAAACGACACTTGTTGAAACACTGATTCAAGAACTAGAATGAATGTGTACTGTCATTTCGTCAGCAGTTGAAGTAATGAATGATAAATGTGATTAAAGAATAACGAATACACGTTGAAATTTTTTGAGAGATATGGAAAACGCGATAATACAAAGATAAAAAAACTACAGTCAATAAAAGTCCCATGTTTGTTCACCCTTAATACCGAAGTGATTTGGTCGTAATGGAAGTAACTATGAAACCAAAATTTGCTTTGACAAGAACTAATCCTGCAGCTGAACTGAACGTCCTTTCAAAAATAACATGTTTTTGACACAGCCAAAGGTTAGTGGGTATACGTTTCATGTGACCACCAACAGTGTATACTAATTTACATGTATCTGCCAACGCATTTGAATTTTAAAAAGAGGAAGGAGAGTTATATTCAGAGAGGATATTCCAAAAAGCTTCAATGTCAAATGAGCTGAAAGCATTCAGCATAGCCTTCGCTAGAAATCTCAACAATTGACATGAAGTCAATACACTGATGTTTTTCATGGCGACTGACAAGCAATCAAACTCGGAACGTCGTGTAGAATATCTGATTATTTACTTAACAAACATATTTTTGTTCATCTCTCTTAGCCATACAAATATCATGATTGTACATCGTCGCCACCTATCACCTCATTCCACTTGACTAATTAAATATTTTAGCAGTCTCTATTCCATATCCTGAAACGTTGGCATGATATGAATCTTAGTTAGAATGAAAGTATCGTTTTCTTATGTTAAGTTGACTGACAATCCTTTTGACACACACAGAACAAAGAAGGTTGACTTTCTCATTTTACAAGGAATGACTAATTTTCCAAAAAACAAAATGAAGTTGAAACAAATCTTTTGGCTATCAACTCAAAGATGCTCATGCATCAGCTGTGAATAAACACTGTGACCACTTGCCATCTGATTCTTATTTCTTGACCAATTTCATTTTTATGACAAGCAGTAATATTTATACTGATAGTGTTTCATTCCATTTGAGTTGGATTCATATGCATCAGATAATTTGCATAACCTATGGAATGTATTGTAAATATCTGACGATATGAAACCCGTCGCGTGTTCAAATTCTTTTTGTAAATTCGCGAATGAGCACTAGTGAGAAACTCAATACTAGTACAAGTCGACTGTTCACCGATTTCAAAATTCTCAATGGTTGTTTTACCTTCATGTGAATTTTTTAATTTACTCGAACTGTTGTGAATCACCGTACGTGACAGTTTTACGTACTTGCTCACAAGTATTCCGCCTTCCATTGCTCCTTAGTTAATTGTGTGTCAATTGAGTGTCCAAATTGATTCATAATTGAATTTAACTATCCAGCTGCGATGAATTAATTCATGATGTAGTACCGTGTCTTCAGGAATTATCATTTATTACGATGTTTAACCGGCATGAATCATAAGTTAGACGCAATTGTTGAATGTGTCTAGCGGATAGAAGTTATCTGATGCCCTCAATAACGGTCCTGTGATGTTATCAAGTTCTTCAGGGAATCCTACGTTGCACTTACATCGACCAACATTTTGTAGAGTAATTATATTGGAGAGGTAAATAAAGAGTAAATAGACAACTTTTCTATGGTTGCTGTTTTCAAATTATGATCATCAGGCATAATTAAATGCATGAAGCCAACTGGTAACACCGGAATAGTTTGTTATGCAATCTTGTAGTCAAGCACACACGGGACGAAATGAGTGAGATCACATTGAGCATGACGTGACGTCATTTTTCAAAATCGTAGTCAAAAATATATTTGAGTATCGGAAGCTCTCAAATTATTTAGATTAAATATCGCGGTTTGATATCATCATTAGCGTAAAGAACACTAGTTCAGATCTACAACATATCTAGTTTTGTCACAATTCAAGCATTCAGTATGACGAAATAAACATGATTTCCGTGAACGGAATTCGCCTCTTGACACATAAACTCTGTGATTGAAGTACTATCAGCTGACAAATCTTAAATGTGACGAAGCACAGCGTGACCTTCATTCTATCGCTCGCCAACATACATTTCTACTTATGTTACTTGTGAATCAATGTTAATGGCGAGTCAACTTGCACACGATGTACCTATAACATAAAAAGACCGGTCAGTTTTCAGTATCCAACATCAACAAGAACATATAATCAATCAATGCAGATGAATCTTTATAGAACCTTTTCTTCTTATTCGATCACAATAAGACGTATTATGTGAAACCTATTGTACAATAAAGTGAACAATCAATAACACAAAACAACAATCTGTTTGTTTTTAAAATCTGTCATCTTGTTTAACAATGCTTCTGCTAAATTGTTATTCGTTCATTTAATCTTCATTTCTACTTGAGTATCAACGAAACTATAGTATTATTTCATATTTCAAAAGTCATAATACTTTATTAATACCAGTCTGTCGTCCAGCTTTCATTAAACAGTAATTAATTAAATAACAAAGGATTAAGTTTTCTTAATAAATATTAAGGTGGATAAAGGACGAACATCGTTAGTTTTGAATTATATTTTTTAGTAGTTAGATTGTAGTGCCGTGCTTCAGTAATAGTTCACTTCGATAACCGTTATTATACCAATCTTAACGGTGTATAAAATCGGAAGGCAAATAGGAGGCGCAACTACAATTTTATTGATGAATGATGCAGACCAGAAAGCTGTGGGCACATGAGCAAGTGTAAGCGAGCGAAGCAAAAATGATGCATGGCGGATATGGTTGGGAAGCCAACTCGGTATGAGTAAGCATTACTCAATATTTATAATTAGACAAAAAAACATGAATGACAAACATATGATGAATAGGATACGAAGGGTGCACATATACGCTCATATAAAAATATAGTCAAAGTTAATAAGAGAATAATTAACAATATCAAAATTTGACTCATAATGGATGGGTGAATTAGCCTGGACAGTAGCTAGAATAAAGTACATGGGCTTAACATAACAACCGATACTACAAGATCTCGGTAAAATGGACGTTCGCAATCATATAAGTGATTGATTAATTTTCTATTTTCTGCATAACCATAACTTTATAGAATAGCCTATGGATACAATCAAGAAAAAGAAATCCATTGGGGAAATAATACACATTCTTCCTTCATTGCATTCTCTATTATCTACAGTATTATTCTGAAAAAAAGAAGAATCAATAAAAATTTGAATATTAACCAATAGAAATACAGATATATGCGTAGTTTTCATTAATCCATTTTAAAAAGTAGTAACATTATATAAGCGAGTAATTTCCACCAGAGTGAACGTCCTTGAATCATTCGAAACAGTGTCATCTGCGATCTTCTGAAGAAAAGGAAAACAACGGCAGTCATGATAATAATCAAATATCTACCAAATCAAATTCATTGTTTTCATTAGTTTTCTTCAGATCATCTCCCAAAACAGCTTCACCGAGTTCTTCATTTCTTTCTTCTTCTTTCATCTGTTTTGCTTCACTCGAAACAATGAAACCTGAGATCCTCTGAAGAAAAGAAAAACAACGGCAGTCATGATAATCTTAACTATCCGACATCTAATCTACAATGCTATTATGTCGAAATGCTCACTTCCATCCAGTACCACTCAGTTGCCGAAATAATTCATTCCATAATATGTCTTGTTTGCCTAGAAACAATCTAAACCGATTCAGATCAAAACAGATGAAATCTATCATCCCATCAATACCTTTCTAGTTATTCAACATCCATTTTATTTCGAATCAGTGAAACTACAAACATTGATAATCGGATAACTGCACAATATGAACTGATTACTATTTCCATCATCGAGTCACTTTCAAAAATTTTGCAGTAAAACATATGTACTGAGTATTTTCACTGGATGAACGCATTCATATAATCGTTCGGCATATCGCAAAACGTTGGTCTCTTCCTATCGTGTAATTTTTCAAGATTTAAGATAGGAATTTTCGAAACATTTGATTGTCGAAAGATGTAGTAAAGCTTGATAGAAAATGACTATTCATGTACAGAACTCTGACATATACTAATTGCGCGAAGACATCAGAATTTCACTAGATGTCATAATTTCTCTATCCGCTTATTTTAAAAGGATTATTAATACTGTCACACGGTCTGTTTACACATAAGATGTTGATTTCCTTCTAACTTGTTCAACCTTTTTTTGATACATTCGACAATATGGATAGGCACAAAACGGTGGAATAACCTGTGTTACTTGAAGCAAGACTATATTTCATTTGAAAAAGGCAACTCACTTCATCACAGTAGAGTGATATTTTCCCATTCTTTTGTATCAGAATAGTTAAGTTGGCTACAGAAGCTGTAAGCAGAAGATAATTGAAAATTAGAATTTGAGGGTTTCATAGTAAGCATGTAATTGTTATATATTGTCTTTTCACTGTTTGCGTACATGAACCTTCAACTTCTGTGAAAAACGACCATTTGGTAGCGAATAGTTTCTCTAAAATAACAAGAGCAAAAAGATGTATTAATGTATCTGCTAAATGTCCATGCCTACTAAATGTCCCCCTCTGATCTATAATCATATGCTCACTAGTGACTGACTTCAAGAGATATTTCCTTGAGTTCTAGTGGGAAGCAGTAGCCAGTGGAGTTCTACCAGGTCTGTTGTAGAGATATCAGCTCACTGAAGACAATTGGTGAACGGTCGCTCAAAATCGTGGATTGGTTAAAGTTAGACATTAACACCATTGGATGCCGGCTCAGTGGTCTATCGGTTAAGGGCTTCGCCTCGAGACTGGTAGGTCCTGGGTTCGAATCTCGCAAGTGCGGGATCGTGGATGTGCACTGCTGAGGAGTCCCATAATAGGACGAAACGGCCGTCCAGTGTTTCCAGGTTTTCGATGATGGCCTAGCTTCAATTGACTCATGATTTCAACTGTGATTATACTAAATTCTCCACAAATCCCCCTCTGATCTTAAATTTTGGTAAGCGTTTCCAAAGAACACATTTGTGTCAATAATAGAATGATATATTTAATGTAAGTAAAGACAAGTTATAGAGAGTGACGAGGTCTGCGAAGCTGCTCAAAGCCATTCCGCTTATTTCAGTTGATAGTTTCTGCGTCCATTATTGTTGACTTTCTCACCGTGTTATGTGCTGAATGTCTATTTTCTTAGTTATCTGACGTTCCGCTTTTTATATTGTGTGCTTGGAACAGATACCACCACACAACTCTCACAACGGAATCAAGGTCACGTTGGTTTCACGCCATATCATGTGTGATTGTTGCATCCCGTGGATGATATAAATCTTTTGGGTATTTAAAGGAACTATTGTACAACCAATTTCAATTATGGTTAAGGTTCATCAAGCCTTTTCATTAACTTACCAGACAGCGTTAGTTGAACAGCAACAATTCGTATATTTCTCTGTACCGTTATGATCACTGAGTGCATGACTGATTATGGCTAAACTTTCGATCACCTTAATATCACTGGATGATTCATCCTCTTACGGACGTCTAAATGTACTCAAAATCTATTATTTGCTTCTGTTACGCCTAACTGTGTCCCTCCACAATTTGACGATGTGATAGATCCCATAAGCTTTTTCACTTTTCTGCGTCAAAAACTTTTGATGAGCTCATTTATTTGTGATCTGAACTGTCAACCAATAGATGTTACTTGCCTCTTCTCCTTGCATTTTGATTTCAAACACCATTGAGATTTATAATATTACAGTTATGGAGGTGAAGGATTAGAGAAGCAAAGCCACTACATGTTTATAACTTTCCTACGCCCGTTGCCCCTCGTGGAGCATAAGCCGGTCACAGGCATTCTGCATCCAACACTATCACGGGCAAACCATTCAAGTTCTTTCCAGTTAACGTTCATCCTTTTCATATCTGCTTCTTTCTCCCGGCGTAATGTGTTATTTGGCCTCCTTCATTTCTGCTTCCCTTCAGAATTCCAAGTACGTGCTTGCCTCGTGATACAGTTTGGTGATTTCATCAATGTATGTCCAATCCCATTCCAACATCGTTTTCTAATTTCCTCTTCGGATGTAAGCTAGTCTGTCCTCTCCCACAGAAAGCTGATGCTGATGGTATCCGGCCACTGAATTTGTAGTAATTTGCGTAGACAACTGTTCATAAAAATTCGTATCTTCATGACAATGGTTGTAGTAATTGTCCACTTTTCAGCTATTCACAGTGGGGTTGTTTTGACGTTTGTATTGAAGATTCTCTTTTTCATACTGAGGGCTAGGTCATCTGAGAAATCCAGATCATCTTATTGATGTTGATAAGCTAATAGATGGACGAAAAAAATACGGCCACACGCATTTATCACAATGTTGTCTCGAATTTCCTTCTCTTTTCATGTCTTACACATATTTACTGTTGTCGTCTGTCACGCTTCCTACCACGGACTTGTTTGTTAGTGTGTGTTCGACCGAAGGCTTGTCTGTTTTCGCGTTCTTGGCTTGTACAAGTTTGCGCTTGGTATCAATCAAGATGATTGTCAAAAAGATAGTCATAACGTTCACGGTAGCTTTCAGGCTGCGGGTGTGTGGTAACCGGAGATTAAGGGTGGTGATTTTCATAATACGTCGCCGATAATGGACATAATAAGCATTTTTACTAACAAAGTGTTTGATGACTGAGGTACCCCGAAATACGTAGAACGACTGAGCTTGTTTCTGATCAATATCAGTGTTTAGGAGCAGGTCAACATGTTCCCTTGAACGAAGGTGTTCCTATATAGTGATATGATGTGTAAAATCCAACGATGAGGAAGGTGACATCGGATGTGCTTTGTACATTTCTAAATGCATACTGTGTATCAGTTGAAAAAACGAATCGATTATATGTTCGATTATGAGAAGGCATAACCAAAAACCGCAAAATTAGGGCTTTTATAACATATAGTTTGGTATTGCTGCCAACTAATCTCAGTACTTTACGTTTGATAGGTCTCGAGGTCCACCGTAATAAAAGATGATCTCTGAATTTCTAAAATAGCTGAGGTTTATTCATATGTACATGATACTAAATGATGCCGTCTGTTCTAGTTAGACTCTCTAGTCACTGAGCGCTCGATAATAAAATTGGGATGTAAGCCTGAATTGATTCTGTGTTCTTGATGACGATAAGTTTTGAAAGGAGCAGAAAATCAGAAACCTTAACAGCAAAATCATTATAAAAGATAAGAGATATCAGTATAAGTTCACCTCTCTTTCTACGATTAGGTGATAAGAAAGGATTCAGGCGTTTCGACGCTCATTACAAGGATGTTTGGAAATACTCCTTACACCGTTAGTTTTCACACACTGACCATGCTCGAGTGTGAAAGCATATTCAGTACGACGTTATTATCTGCTTGGATACAATACTGTAGGTGAAGTCTCACAAAGTTGAAGTATGAAACCTGATGTACTTTGTCTTCATAATATCCAAATGTCACACCTCTTGTTCTTCTCCAGATATGAAATCATTTGCAAACAACAGTGTCAACAACGCCGAATGATTATCCTGATTCTTTGAGACTCGACTAGTTATTGCTTCCTGTGCTTATTCTTTATTACCCGTAATCTAATTTGCATTAGTAAATAACAGAATGGAATAAGACAAGATTTTGAACCGATTTTCACTTTTGCCTTTAATGATGATGGGATCGTCTCAGCTTATATTTGTTAACCAACAGTGTTAACCACTTTAGAAGTCTCGTTGATTTACTGTTGTAGATAAGAAATGATGGGAGGCAATGATTATGCCTTGGAATGAACAACATTGACTAGCTTTGATGTAGATAGCAACGCATTTACCCTCACAATCTACTTTCCGTCACGCAGGACGATTCCTAACCATTCTGGTGCAGCACTTGTCATTTCAAAGCTCAGAAGTTCTTGTATCATATTAAAACGAGAAAACCTATCTAGTGCCATTCCAAAGTCTATGAATATCACGTTGACAGAAAAACTGATTTTGTTAACTGCCTTCTGAACCCTTTTCACCGTTAATATTTCAGTGTAGTATGAATTTCTCGAATAATTCACACAAGTCCATCGACCAATGTGTAAGGATGATATGGTTTCTGATTGAAAGATTGTTTGCTTACCAGATATTACGAAGGATTGAGGCAGATACATACTGCACATTTTGTTTGATTGTTCCTCAACTGACAAATTTGGTCGAATACGAGCATTCGAATCACGAGTTTGTGACACGATATTCTATGAATTGTTCTTTGCTCGTAATTTCAGCGTAATAACTTAAAGATTCACTTTCATCCAATGTCATCTTCGAATCACTTACCGAGTGCGCATTGGCAGGTATCCTCTACGAAATACCTTTGTTGCCTTACAGTACTTTTTCCAAGTATCGTTTTTAAATAGATGAAATCAGTAAAAGTGAATTGCAGCACATTCTCTGCAGATGTCTGACATCGCGAAGCAAGGTTAATTTAACCACATGCGGGACAAGGTACAAATGCGTAATCGAAGGAAGAAAGAAGACGTATGTACGAACTGCTTTATAGGTACAGTAATCAGCGTTAACGAACATCACCATAAGTTCAGCTTCAAGTAGCTAGTTATGCAAAAGCAAGTCATACAGTTATAGTTGCTTCTTTTTACTCTACAATTTGGAATTCACAAAATTATTTTGATTCCCAGTAGTCGAATAGCTCTTTATTAGAATGAAAAATTCATCAAGAAAATAAAGTGTCGATAAAATGTGTAATTTTATTTTTCATTGTCTGATATTTCTTCAAGTTTTGTTTTCTTACTATGCCAGACACACTGTCCTAATGTAAATGTCAGCTTCAGAATGCTGAATGTTCTTTTACTAAAATAACTAAGCAAGCATCAAATTGGAAACATGTGTCTGAAAGGTGAGTATAGAAGAACAACCCCAATATCACAGATTGATTGACTTGTTCTCATCCATAGGGCCTGATACAAAAAAAATATTTTGCACCATATACGCAGGTGGATTGAAGTCATCGCCCTCACCATTGATGCTTGCTGTTCAGCAACTCCACCCTTCCTCCATTTGTGATGCTAGGCTCATTTAAAATTATTTTTATATATATCAAACCTTACACGATGCTCTGTTTTTCACATCTTATTTGAAATTACTCTCTATAAGTAACATTTAATAAGCTTATCAGACAGGTACAAATTATGGACTATGGATAAGGCATCGATGCAATGCTCTTGTTGACCCCAGTATAAAGTATAGGTTGCAAATCAGAGTAAACGCATTATAAAGTTTATAATATAGGATATTTGTTTATCAAAGTAGGCAGAATAGTTTGAGAATATATGAGTTGTAAATGGGGTAACGAGTGGTGAAATATAATTATTGGCAAGTCAACATAGTGAACAGGAGAGTGAAAAACTGACGAAAAATATACAAGAAGGAACTCACATTACCTTGGTGCTGATGTTATTTTGTGCAATCCTATTTAGCTGATGGGTTACAAGCTCCATAGGTTTAGGACTACTGGTAGTAGGCGGGCGATTGTGCTGTTATCTTGACATTTCAATGTAGTATATAGCTTAGCGTTTGAGTGTGTTCGAGCAGCATAGATATTTTCCGTGAGTTACCTTTCTACTTCAAGTAAAAAACTAAGAGAAAAAAGTATCCAATACGACTGGAAAGTAGGAAAGTAAGACAAACTGAACTTAGAGTATAACTTTGCCTGTAAATGAGGAGAGACTATGCTGTCTGAGTGAGACGCAGATGTGTTGGATTGTGCCAGATCAGTTCAAGCGAGTGCTTGATCAAGATGTTTTACAAACGTGTGTCATATATCTGCCATGAGTATTTCTGAGGAAAAATTGTTCTATATTATTGCGTCCTTTATGAGGAAGAAGTTTGCCAGAGTTCATGACTTGTATTTCTCAACGTTAATCGTAGATTCTTCGTCACAAAAGTCGTATTCAGGTTAGTCTTGGATATTAACTATATTATATGTAGAATAAATAAGGTTTCTGAAGAGCTTGAAGTGAACAATAAAATCAGATCTAGGCGTTCTTTTTCAAAGGTGTCCTATTCTAAAGAAATGGCATCAAGAACTATGGTCAGTGAGTGAGTTGCATTCCTTCCACCTTAAGCATATCAGATAGGCGTAATTTGCAACATAAGAACGAACAGTATTCAGCGATGGGTCTCACGCATACTTTGTATAGAATGATTTTAGATTCATTTGGAAAGAAGGCACGAGTAACGAAGTCGAGCAATTAGCGCATTTTACATATATTGGTTGAGATATGTTCACAGAAGATACGAATGTGTGGGTAACGTACGCTTAGGTCAGCTACTGATAAGCGTTTGGGAAGTGTGTTTATATAGATTTTGTAAATTTTTGCCTTTTAATCATTGAAAGATACAATGAGACACTGCGAACTGTTATATTCCATAAGATTTAATGAACACTGGTAACAAATCATTATTGTAGATGAACTGATCGCCAAGCAATATTTTTCTAGCTTTGGAAGTATACTTTACAAACATAATTGTAATAACCTCAATTAATTTATAAAAATATCAATGACTATACTTTGACGTCGTCTATTTCCTCATTCCATCTCATTAACAAAATATTATGGTAGATTCTATTCCATACTCTGAAAATTTGGCATGATATGTATCTTGGTTAGTATGAAAATATCGTTTTCTAATAATAAGTTACCTACTGAACTGACAATCCTTTGCACAGAACAAAGAAGAGTTTTAAAGTATTGTTATTTGTGTTCGATTTTTTTTTTATCGGATTGAATTGTATATGCTAATTAAACATCATCTGAGCATTTAATCAACAAACATATTTCTGTTGGCCTCAATTTTTTACAGAAATATCAATGGTTTTACTGTGTTTTTGTCTATCACCTCATTTAATCTCATTATTCAAATAATCAGGTATTTTCTATTTTATATACAGCATGGTTGGCGTAATATGAATCTTAGAACAAAAAATTTCACTGCCTGATGATAAGTTATTTATACGACTGACAACCACCTACACACACATACTCAAAACAAACATTGGTGAAATTCTCATTTTACAAAAGATTACTACATTTGTGAAAACAAATTGAAGTGAAAACAAATCTTTCGGCTCCCGATTTACTGGATGTCTCGCTTTGGTTAAGAATTAACTCTGTAAACTCTGTCAAGTGAGTTTGGTGGCTGTTTTTGCCTCCTCAGTTAATCAATCTATGTAATAATCAAGATTCCTTGAGACTGAACTAATTAATACATCCTGCGTGCATCGGTCTATGAGGCTGAGGTGAAGAATCCTGATATTATAACCCACATCACTATCTGTGTATCATTTTATACCCATTGCTGTGACGAATAAAATCATCCTCACACAATATTCTGGATAAACGCATCCGACTGTTGACTAAATTTTTGTTTTGATTTAATATTGATTAAGGTTGAATATCATCGTTGAGTGAGAGCAATCAAATTCCTTTGACGTTTAATACATTTCGACATATTTGATATTGAAATTGGTCTTCAATTTTCGACATAATTGAGATTGATTTCTTTGTAAAAGTGCATTCACATTGCAGGATATGATGTTTGCCAGACAGCTTTCATGTAAAAGTCCGAGTTAACATGTTGTAGGTTGTCTTAGTATAATAAACAAAATATTCTGCCCCGTAAACTCAGGTGGATTGAAGTCATCGCCCTCACCATTGATGCTTGCTGTTCAGCAACTCCACCCTTCCTCCATTTGTGATGTTAGGCTCATTTAAGCTTATATCATACCATCATATTTCATACCTCACACAATGCTCTGTGTTTCACATCCTGTCTACTTTAACTTAAAAGAATTGTGGAGGGGGATGTATCGAATACAACTGAAAAATAGGAAAATAATGCAATTTAGTCTATATATGTAGAGAGCTCATGATGTCTGTGTGGGATGCGGATGTGTTCGTTCGCGCTAGATCTGTGCAGGTGAGGGCTTGATCGATAGGTCTTACAAACGTATGTAATTTATATGTCATGCGTATTTCAGAAGGAAGACTGTTCCATATTAATGCGTACTTGACAAGGAAAAATTTTTCTCGAGTTTTCGATCTGTATTTTTGAATTTTAACTGTGGATACTTTGTCTCGAAGGCCGTATCCATGTGAGTCTCGGTAGAAAACTATATTAAATGTGGAATAAGTAAACTTTTTATGGGTTCGAAATAGAGAATGAAGTTAGACTTAAGACTTCTTTTCCAGAGCGGTTCTAGCCCTAAGATATGACACGTGGATCTGTAGTCAGTGAGTTGGTCGTTCTTAAGTATTTTGTGAGTGAAGTCTCGCTATATTCCTTCCACCTCAAGTACATCAGATAGGCGTAGGTTGGAAAATAAGAACGAGCAAACTTTATAAAGGATGATTTCAGTTTCGTTTTGAAAGAAATTACGAAGAATGAAGAAAAGCAATCTCCGCATTTGAGATGCTTTAGTTGAGAAATGTTCTCAGAAGTTAAGACTGTATGAGTTATTTACCCCTAGGTCAGTTACTAATGTCAGTCTGGGCAGTGGGCTTTTGTTAAGTGCTAGTCCTATTTTAAGAGACGTGTCTCCAACACATAGCCAACCGCATTTCTCTGTGTTGAGCTCTAGCCCCAAGCAATTGCGCCAGTCGTCTACTTTGTTGAGTTCATGTTGGATCGTTTGCATAGTACTACGTACATCGTCAATGTCAGTATTATAGATAACTTTTAAGTCATCAGCGTAGAGAGAGGTCTTACCTGTGGTAAAGCACTTGCATATATTGTTGATATAGATTATAAACAGCAATGGACCCAAGACACTAGCTTCTTCTGGTCACGTATGCGATTAACCTCAATAAAGAAGTCTATCAGACATGTACTGCAAGACCTTGTTCTGATGAAGCCATGTTGTGATGGGTCTATTAGACCTTCCTTAAGTAGGTTATCAGATAGCTGACTTTGTATCACTTTTTCCATTATGCGCGAATAAACTGGAGTGATATTTATAGGTCTGTAGTTTCCGACCAGGTTTCTAGGTCCTGATTTATGTTTGGGAAGAGCATACGTTACCTTCCATGCTTCAGGATATGTATCCGCCTCTAAAGATAGTATGTATATCTTGAGCAATAACGCCTGCATATCCAGTCCTGACATTTTATAGAGGATTGATGGGATGTCATCGGCACGAGAACTCGCATTCGACTTGAGGGTTTTTATGGCACTCCTTCAAGTACAAAGTATACCTGGAGCAGGGCACCAAAGTCTTTTGATATAAAGTACGTCCTACTAGTTTTCGCAGCTAAGACTTACTCTTTTGGTTGATATAGGGAGTAATTGTTTTGGAAGCAATTTTAGAAATAATGGTAGTGCCTGGTGCAGATTTGGTGGTGGTATTGAATATTTTCAATGTTTCTAAAAGGTTATCTTTAGTGAAGTAACTGTTCCAGTCAGAATGCTTCACTAGAAACCGAAAGTTTCTCCAGTCAGTGTTTGCATAGTAGCTATATTGGAAACACGTATTTAATGTCACTAATTTGTTGCGCTTGACATGAATTGGGAGGGTGCAGAGGGCTATTTTATGATCGCTGTTATGAAACTTCTCGCCAACCACCATTGATATTGATGTGACATTGTGACAGAACATCAAGTCAAGAATGTTGTGATTTCTTGTAAGCAGGTTGACAAGATGCTGCCAACCGTGTATTTCTATGGACCTAAGTATTCTTTCATAGCACAGTAAGCCAGGACGCGTCTTTCAGTTGATGGTTGGAAGGTTGTGATCACCATAGACAATTTTGTAGGCGAAATCAAGCAAGGCTGCCTTAGCAAATTACTCATTTATAATGGTGTCAGTCGAACTGGGAGTGTAAGGAGCTCAATGTACACATGAGATTAGTATTTTTCATTCAAGGGTGTGAACAGTAAGCCATATCGAATCTGATAGTTAACTGAGGACATGGTCACTAAAGATTTCCGCCCTCATATTTTTTGATGCATATACGAGACAACCGCCACCCTTCTTGGTGACTCGATCAAAGCGGAAGAGCTCATACGTGTCTATTTGGAGGTATGTGTCTGTGATATCGGAGGACAGCCAACTTCCCGTTATCAAAACAAGTGAAGGTTTGTGTAAAAGTAATAGGGCGCGTAGTTGAGTCATCTTCTTCTGTATAGATCGAGCATTGATTAACATTAGTGTCAGGTACAATGAGTGTTTGTCTAGTAAAAGGGTGTGATGTAAACTCTGTGGTTTGTCGCTTTTGCTACGAAAAGAGGAAATAGTGGGAGCATTGGCTCTATATTCTTGTTTGTTTAGTTTAATACCAGCATGGTTAATGGGAGACAGGTGGTCGGAGGTTAGTTTAGTGAAAGAAGTATGTTCAGGAATGCAGGGTAGAAGCGAATAAGTTGAGTGGATAGGCGGTGTATTCGATCAGTGATCAGGGAGGAGCTTTTAAGACAAGAGACAGTTATCGACGGTGAGAAAGATGTATCACTCCCCATCAGGTCGGAGTATATTGAAGGCGGTCTCAGAATTGTGGGATTGTCGCCCTCAACATTTGGAGACCCCATAGCAACACTGTCGAGGGGGAGAGAGATGAAAAAGCATGAGGTGGTGTGTATGTCGAATTAATGGAGATCAGAGAGTTGTAAAGGGTTGTTTGGCTCTGGTAGTATTTAGAATCAATAGGTGGGTGCCCAAGCAGATCAACATTATGGTCGTTTTGTGTGTAGTGTGTAGTTCTAGTCCTATTATGGGTAGTTGGGGGGTTGTATGTTTCAAAGAAGCATTGCAGGATTGTCTGTCATTGTTGCCGGGTGTGGTGTTCCTGATGTGTGTGCTGCACTGATTCCTGTAGCTTGCATGTTTCAACCTATATGGCTTGCTGGCATCACGTGTAGATGTGGTTTTTGTCGGGTGTAACTGAACATAAGGATAAATGGGTACTGCCAGTTCACTATGTTTGTTGTAGTGCATTCTACTGCTATGAGTAGGTGCATGTTGTGCATTAAGAGTGCTGGAGTACCTGTGGGTGTTCAGAGAGATATAAGTAATATTTCGCAATACAGTGTTTGGGCATTTATAGCTATTAGAGCGATTCGTGTGAGGGTTGCTTCTTGGCTTTTTATCGGAGCCACAGGGGCAGTGCTTTGGCACTGTTGAGGCACAGGTGGGTGTGCATTGTGAGGTAGCTGAGTGTTTGGGCTCAGAGTGATTGGTTACAGCTGTCTGGTGTTTAGTTTTGTTCTTAGGACTAGTAGCAGTATGCTAAGTGTCTCCGTTTTCGGTAGGAGTGTGGTGTGATGTTTTAAGGATTGTGCAATGGTCAACGTTGTATCTGCCACTACCACGTAGGCTGGGTTGATTGATTTGCACTTCACTGGAGTTTCGACGCTGGATAACAGTATTGTCATGGGTGATTCTTACCTTTTTAAATGTTTGAATCCGCCTCAGCAAACACTGACTTTTAAGGGGTGATTGGCTTCTATGATACCACCAAACTCAAATGGAATGAGACAAGAAACTTTAGTCTGGGCTTTACATAATCCTTTTGCTACACACCAAAATTGCGACAGTCCACATTCTTGTAGTAGAAGATTTTTAGCAAACTTTAAATTCGTACTATCAGGTATATTATACGCAATGACGTTGTGCATACACTGGAGTCTTTTCACACTTCAGCTGATACGTGGTCAATTATTTTTTCACTGTTTTTATAATTTCGAGATCAGGATTTTCTGGACACTGATTGGGTATTTATACGGTAATAGGTCTTGAATAGTTTGGGTGAGGCTAGATTTTATTTGACTGCTTTTAGAACTATCACTGGTGAGATTATGAGAGTTTATATCAACATCATTAAGGTCTATATGGTTGCATACACATTAGTTGCAAGTGTCTACCAGGTGGTCATCTTGTGCGTACTTAGTTGGGGGATGAGGTATATGTTTGGGTGAGTCGTCGAGATCTACATCATTGGACTGGCTACTGTAGGTGGCCTTATGTGCACTCCGTTGGCCACTACACAAGATGATCGATTGTGGAATTGTTGTGTGTATGTGGTCAACCGCATTGTCTATATACCGCTCACAACATGTGATGGGTGGGCTATCAAGTGATGTTGGCTTACGTGATATGTGACTACTCTTATTTATATCTACAAACGAGATGCAAGGTAGTGACAGTCAAGGTTCATAAGTCATTAATTAACAAGTTGACAAGGTGACTCATGATGGGTAGGTAAATTAACTTATCCTGAAGCTAGAATAAAGTATTTGGGCCTAACATATCAACCGACACTAAACATCGATCAATGATAGCAACAACAACGGCAAATATCAGTTTTACAAGGGGTTAGGAAAACGCTCTGAGCATTCTGATGGGACACTTAAACGCCAAAGTCAGAATGGATGACACCGGATATGATGGCATTATGGGACGACAGCGACTCTCTGAGAGAAATAAACGAAAATGTAGTGGGGATCGTAAATCTATTTGCGTTGAGTCATTTGATCATAGGCGGTTCAATATCCTCACAAAAACACATTCACAAAGTTACATGAGTGTCATCAGATTACTCTACTCAGGACCAGATCGATCACAGGTGCTTTAGTGAAAGATGTGCGGACAAGGACAGGAGCTGATATAGCTTCATATCGCCACCTGATGTCTGCCAAGATGAAGCCAACGCCAGTACGCAAATGAGTATCCCGACAAACAGGAGTGTGCGATCAAACTTCATGCGGTTTTGAATGGATCTTGATGTATCCTTTTGTAGTTTTCTTGTTTAGAAACGTTTAAGAGTTTTGTTTATTTTACCTTACTGTTACAATATCAAACAGATATTTATCATCATTATCACTGTAATTTCTGTAGATATTATAATCCTGAAGAAATAATAATCTTTCTTTGCAATTGTGCTGCTTTGCAAATGATTTCGAATAAGAAATAACTCTCCTCTTGACAAATTCAGAAAATTCCCACGTGCCCGATTAAGCTTACCTAAACCAAGCTGTATTTAATGAATGTCCATCCAACATCTAACCGATTTACACCCAGTGGACATGTCACAAACTAAAACTATTCGACTCCCGAATAGCCTCTGTAATTTGACATTTTACACGCCACAGTTCAAACAGTGTTTTACTTATTTTCTTTGGTTATATGCTTCATATTCCTTTTACATAAAACTTAAATAACTGTGTTTCTCGAATTTTATTTCGTCACCATTGATGTTGTTGCACACAGAGAACTACTGCCCAATAAAACATAATGAAACTAGAAATTGCTCGTGTAAAAATCAGAAACTGTCAGTGCATACGAACCTCAGAAAATGCCATAGAAATTTTTCAATTCATTATAGTTAATATTTTACTGCTAAGAAACAGTTTGTATCATAGCTAACATTCCAACATTGTCTTTTCCTTCTTACTTATCGTGTTGCCACTGAATTTGCCACTCTTAATCTCCTCTTTCATATTCTTCGACCAGCTGTCCATCCTTACCATCACTGAACTACATACCATCCCAACAGTATCTTATAAATTATAACTTTAGCTATCTTCGTAACAGTGAGATATACCGAACCGATATTTGACCCTTAAAACAAAAAGCTTGGGCTTCTTGATTTGCTAGTAAACATGGAACTTAAGTGAACCTAGTTGTCGAAATTAACGCAATTTAAGTCAAGTAGAACTAGGTGAGCACAAGCGAACGTATTAAATTTGGAATTAAAATCAGACTTGCGCCAAGTATAAAAGGATGATTAGTTCATTCAAAAACATAAAAACCTACACAGCTTAATTTGAAATCTAAGTTTCTGTAGTCATTTGAAAGCCTTCTCCTTAAGTTCATTGTGTCTCTGTCTGCCAGTATATAAGACTTAGACTCTGTGTGATATAGAATATGCTCATTTGTATTAGACATAACAACTGAAACTGGAACAAACTCACTAAGGTATATGATCAACATGTTGGTTGTGTAGTGAAACCACTGATATCTAAAATGTGAATCATACACCTCCCAACACTATCCTTCCCCAGTGAATAATGTTGGGTCCTCACATTGCAACGTAATGACCAATTTGACGCTCTCAATTCGCATTATCTTCTTACATCTCAAGCTTTCATTATCATACGTGAGTATTTGTGGATAAACACTAACACGTAATTTGAGGTGTTCCATCATGTGGCTTTGACTTTCATAAGAACTATGATATACATTGTATTCCATATTCATATTAAAATACACAGATAAATATTAATCCATATGTTTAATCAACTCATCTGATTCATCCAGGCCTAATTCACCCGCCAAATGACTAAATGAAAAGTATACATCTGCCTCATACTTATTAGGACAATCTTGGATTCAATTTGGATTTTTTGCCTATGCAAACTTCATATCCGGACAAACCGGTTCACTGATTGCTTCAAGAAGACATGTCATTCCCTCTGATTCATCTTGCCACTGATTAGGGATTCCACTCAATATACATTGGTTGTGATAATATCTAACATATGAAACAATAATATCAGAAATGTGACCAGAATTCGAACCATCCAGAATATATTCGTCACACTCATTGGAGATGTCACTCAAAGTAAATCTATTGCGAGGATAAATGAAACTCCATATGACACCAGAATTTGATTTTTCTGAAATATTTCCTCAAATTTATTAGGAATTTCATTGAAGAATAATAGATCATTAGAAAAATCAGCGTCTATCCAAACTACATCAGATTTCCAACCACAATTTGAGTTATAGGGACGGTGAAATTTCACTGAGTCTTAGTCAAGTCATCCGATAGTTGGGTTACTGAATATCGAACAGGTCATCAATCCTGTCAAGGTCGAAAACAACAAACGCGCATCACTTAATCGTATGCCATAGACTGGCCCATGCGGTGGTGGTCTCACTATTTTATTTGTGTTCATTCTTCTTATACATTTACATAATAACATACTTTGTGCTATGCAGTCTTCAAAGAAGCCGAGTACACATTTGATTGGGATGACGTAGTAACGTAGTGGGATTCTTGACGTCCTGATGAGTCATCCTACATATTTTTCTTCTTCACAGCATTCGGAATTTGCGCACTTTACATTGCTCAGTAGAAGTTCTTTGAGAGTTGCGTATAAAAGTGAAATCGGCTTATCTGGAAATGCCAGAGCTGTAGGCTTTCTTTTCAGACGAATGTCCTCAACATCTTCCTTGGTCATAGTCCAGATTTTGAACCTTAGCATGTGATTCTCCAAAACAATCAAATTGGGATTTATGTTCAACTGTCTCATCACAAGCTTCATAGCGACTGCAATGTGACGGTTGAAAGTATTCGAATTATTATACAAACGAGGAATTCGTGAAATCATGCAATTTACAGCAAATAGAACTAGGTGAGCAAAAGTCAACTTATTGTATTTGGAATTCAAAATCAGTCACACATTTAGTACAAAAGGATCATTAACTCATACAAACGCCACAGGAGTTTATGTGTAAAGTATAACTGACGGTAGGGCATTACGAAGCATTACGAAGCCCTTCCCAAACAAGTGTAATCAGCCCCATGAGTTAATAATTACACGTAGAATCTGCATCTTCAGCAAATAACAAGCCGTTGTGATCAACACAGGTCAAGCGACTTATTATACTGGCAATTCAGGAGGTTCTGACTCGATTTCAAATGTGGGCTGCTGACAACACCTACTTAGGTTGGGCTTCCACAGAAGCCTAAGGAGTAACACCCAGAAACTGAAGGTACAATACAGCAGAAAGGACTGTAGACACAACTTCTATTCCTTAAGAGTAGTTGAATACTTGAAGTCTCTGCTGTCTGAGTCAGTCCAAGCGACTTTTTACGAGTCTTTCTACAGGATAATTGGCATATTCTTAAGGAATAAGGATAGTATCCTACTATGATTTACCGATTTCTTTTTCATCTTTTATCGTTATTACACCCAAGTTCCTACCTGGAGGAATCGGTGATCCACTGTTACAAGATATGGAAGCCCGCTAAAAGAAACCTTCTTCTATTCCGTCCACAACCATTTGAAGATATTTTACCACACCGCGCGCGCTATTTGTAAAGGACAATTGTATTTTTCCTCTGAGTATATTTTGTATGATTGGTCGTTTAATTACGTATGAAGACTCCCGTTTCTGCTTTAATTCATTTTATTTTGGTTAAAGTAAATATCAATAATACTGCTTTTTTTGTAAATTTTATCATCCGTATTTCTCGAGTACAGATACAACAAACTGAGGGCACTGATACTTATTTTTCTTCAATGAGTATATTTTTGAGTATCTGTTGTGTCCATAGGTGTCAAGGTCTTTTTGTTGCTACCGAAGTTAGTTTTCTTATTGTTGTTTGAGATAGTTATATACAAACCTCCGTTTTTGTTTGTGTTCAGTGTCTATCACCTATAGAGCTTTAAAGGACACTCAATTTAGTGATCAGTTTTCTCAGTGAGATCACGAAACAAATTTATGGCGTAAGCAAAACAACGTTGTGGCAGACCTGCATACTATCTCCATATTGATGTTTCCAGGTTTTCCATGGGGGTCTAGCTTCAATTCACTCACGCTTTCAACTACGATAAATAATTGTTGACGGGTTATAGATTCGGTTATTATTATTATTATTCACCAACACCTTATGGGTACATAAGTGCTGTGAAGAAACCATTTTGGGTTTCTTCAAAAAAAATGCAATAATACACAATTTTCAAGAAGGTTATCTTTATATATGCCATGTTTGAGAAAGGAAGGAAAGGGAAAAATAAAATATTGATAATAGAATAGTATTAATAATAAATCAGGTTCTGTGTAATTGGCAAGAATTTTGAATTGGTTTTCAAAAGGAGGAAAGAAAGAAACTAAGGAAATAGAAATAAAGAAGTCGAGGAATACGTTAATATCCAAATGCAGAAGAAGAATTAACAGCTATGTATGTATAGCAAAAATGAGTAATCAAATTAAAATAAATTAATAAGTAAATAACTTATTATAGCGGTAAGATATGACGTTAGAATATGTGTTTGTACATGTACAGTCAGAGTTTTGGAGTGATGAATGCTATGAAAGTTTCAATGAAGTGCGAAAGATAATCAATCAATATATGTATAAGTCGTGTATATACATTAGCGAAGATACAAAACGAATCTGATAAGTTGAATTCAGCGTAAGACAAATTATTGTCTCAATCCAAAAAAGAAAGAGAAAAAATAAATGAACACATAATGAAAGGGCCCAACCATGATTATAATAGTGTAATGATTTAAGAATTTCGAGATAAATGGATAAGTTAAAAATAATAACAATAATGATGATAGTGTAAGATCCAAACCTAAATAACAATAGGTCTGGATGTGGTTGAATAACTATAGTGGAAGTTTAGAGACTCGTTTCAATTGAAATCAAAACAAAGTGTTTGATGTAGTAACGGTTCTAAGATTCATCATATAAACAAAAGTACAAATTTACCTTAACAAATATTACTACCCAGTTATTCAACCGACAATTGATACCAAAATATTCACTCTAAATTACAATGAATAGCAAAGTGGTAAGAAATATATGAAAAATTACCGAAAAACCCAAAAGGAGAGTGTTATCCTATCCCTTCTGAAAAGATTAAGTAAAATTCCGTCCAAGCAGCTGTTTTATAACACTAAGTGTTTCAATATCTAGGAAAATGCTACAAATTACAACCAAAGATGCACGATCCCAGTCAAAATCAAACCGCACAATCAAATAGCGAGCAGTCAGTATGGCAGACGCCAGAATAATAGCAATTAAAACAGTTCAAGAAGAATATGGAAACCCAATGAAAGCAACAGAAGAAACTGAGCAAACTATCATGAAATGAAACACCACAATACAAATAGTATCAAAAAATACTAACAATAATGAACAAACAACAAAAACATTGAGAAGAAGCTATGGATGTATGTATGGAGGGATTTTCACACACGAAACGTTCAAATGGATTCTACACCAGAACGCAAAATCTCTCCATACTACACAAGCCACATTGATATCTTCTGTCATGGTTCGCCTTAGGATATAATCCTTACTAAAGGAAGGAGTAGGACTTACAACAGTACGCCCACCCGACCTGCCTACATTGACTAAAATAGGTCCAAAGTAGTCAACTCTTACAGCTGCGAAACTATGCCAGCCTGTATTCACTCTACATGCAGGAAGCGGCGCCATCAATTGTTATCCTGAGTTCGTTGTATATCGTCGACAGATTACACACTTACCTATCATTCTCCTGACCGTGCTGGTCCCTTTTACTATCCAGTAGTGTTTTCGAATTGCGGCAAGTACTTGAGAAGTTCCTGAGTGTCCCTCCTCCTTATGATAATGTCTTATTATACCTTCTGTCACTAAGTGACGACTACGTAAAATTACTGAATGCTTGAAGGTATTAGGTAATCGGAGTAGTTTAGACGACCTCCCACAAATAGTAACCCATCGAGCATTATAGGCGAAAAACGCTTCAAATCATTATGACCATGTAGTGCCGCGATTCGTTAATCGTTCCTTTCGATAATCGATATAATTCTAATCGTAACGGCGCGAAAAATCAGAAGACAAAGGATAGCAGCAACTACAGTTTATTGTCGAATAACTCAGGTCAGAAAGTTAACAACACCTGAGCGAATATTAACGAGCGAGCGAGCGGCAAGCGAGAGAGTGAGTGAACAGGCAAACAAGCGAAGGAAACGAACAAGGTGCAAGCGAGTAAATAGCAAGCAATTACATAGGCGATTTATGGTCAAATTTAATAAGGGCACAGCAAAGCAAAACAAAGGCTGCGTGCGTACACATATGGGGAGGAGTATGGTTCATCGAATGATATTTAAACAGTCAACATTTGGAATAGACTGTCATGTGCTCTAGTGGTATAGCAGTGCAAATAATATGCAAATTGTTACTATCCAAATGATGATGTCTGTTAAGTAAGTTATAAAAAGGGCTTGACCAAAATTGACTAGAATCGAAATTGATTGTAGGATGGTTGCTATATAACTCCCCCCTGCAAACAAAGATATATGTAAAAAATGTCTGTGTTTGCATAAAATACAGCAAATTGAATCGCGTAGTTACAAGCATTTGGAGATATGGGCCTTTACGAAATTTGAATGAATTTAATAAGCATTTAGTTCGTGTCCGTCCGTTAGGCTGTACAAAATAGCGGTAAGAAATATAAGTAATATGGTATCGCTTCGAAAAAAAATTACACGTATAAGCGTAAGTGTGTACATAAGATGTGCCGAGTTTAATAGCGTATTACATGAACTTAATAATCCATATGTATACAATGAAGAGGAAGAATTATAATTAATATCCAAAGTAGCAGAAAATTATCAGTAAAAGATTGTAGCGACATAGCGTTGCGGTGACTCGACGGTTTTCGAATGATCTGTATATACTGGCTGATCGATAAAAGCTGGTTTGACTCGGTCTATGCTAATTACATCCGTTTTTCCGGCTTTATCTACTGTAATAGTTTTATCATTTCTTCTAATAACTTGAAATGGACCATCGTAAGCCGGTTGTAAGGGACGTTGCGCATCATCCCTTCTGATAAACACATGGGTACTGTCGCTCAGTTGTTTTGTTATGTTCACACGTTGTTGATGTTGCATCGGAAGTGTTACTCTTAGATTACTCATATGCTGCTTTAGACGTTGTACATAGTTGACTAAATCAGTTGGAACACTTTTACTTGAGGTGAAAAACTCTCCTGGTAGACGTAAAGTGGTTCCGTAAACCAACTCTGCTGGGCAACATCCTACATCTTGTTTAATTGTTGATCTTAAACTCAACATGACTAATGGGAGTTTGCTGGCCCAATCGTTATTGTTGATAACAGATGTAATAGAGGCTTTGAGTTGCCGATGTAATCTTTCAACCATACCATTCCAAATCGGATGGTAGGATGTTGTCCGGATACGTCTGATTCCTAGGAGTTCAGTGAGTTGTTTAAAGAGATGGCTCTCAAATTGAGCTCCTCGATCGGTTGTAATATTTGCAGGCACACCATAATGAGAAATTCAATGCTCTACTAAGTTTTTGGCTATAGTTTCGGCCGAAATGTCTTTTATGGGTACTGCTACAGGCCATCGCGTAAATCTATCAATGCAGGTAAAAATGTAACTAAAGCCATTTGAAATCGGCAGTGGTCCTAAAATGTCGATATGTATATGGTCAAATCTGCTATCAGGATGACGAAAAGAACCTATTGCGGAACTGGTATGACGATGTACTTTAACTTTTTGGCATTTAATGCAAGTTTGCGTCCAATTACGAATATCCCGGTTCATACTTGGCCATACAAAACGTTCGCTGAATAATTTGATCGTGACCTTTATCTCAGGATGTGATATAATATGCATAGTGTCAAAAACCCTTCGTCTTAGAGGCTTCGGTATAAATGGTCTTAGTCGGCCCGTAGAAATATCGCACATAATACTCACATTTCCGATTGAAGTTTCTTTTAGTACCAGAGAGGTTGTATTGTCAGACTTCAGTCTGTTTAACTCGACATCTGTGTTTTGTAATGCTGCGTGTTCGTGATAATGGATTTCGGATTGGACGAGAGCGTTTATCGTCGTTCTTCATAGTGCGTCGGCTACTTCGTTTTCTTGGCCTTTAATATATCGTATATCAGAAGTGAACTGGGAAATAAACTCTAACTGTCTGATCTCCCTCGGAGAGTAATTATCTTGCTTTGCGCTTAGTGCGTTCGTGAGTGGCTTGTGGTCCGTGTAAACAGTAAAATTTATGCCTTCAACCATATGTCGAAAATGTTTTATTGCTAAGTAAATTGCTAGTAATTCTCTTCCGAAAGTACTATATCTCGTTTGCGTAGGATTCAGTCCCTTTGAGAAGAATGAAAGCGGTTCCCATGTGCCATTTACTAACTGTTGTAAAACAGCTCCTACCGCCACATTCGATGCATCTGTCATAATAGCTAACGGTGTTTCGCTCTTTCTTCTAGCTAGTGTCGTCTTTTTGTTGAGGCCTGTATTGCCTCTGATGATAATTGGAATGTCCGTGAGTGTCCCCGTAACGCATCGGTTAGTGGTCGAAGTATTGCCGCATAATTCGGAATAAAACGTCTGTGATAAATTATTAGACCCAGAAATCGTCGTAAGTTCTCCTGTGTATCGGGCAACGGATAATCTCTGATGGTATCGATTTCTGTAGAGATCGGTTTGATACCTTGAGAATTCACCATGTGTCCAAGGAACTGTAAGGATCCTTTTCCAAACTCACACTTCTCAATGTTTATGGAAATACCGTGATCTCTTAGTCGCGCGAATAATTGCCGTAGTTGCAGTGTGTGCTCGTCCATAGTGGAGCTGGCTACTAGTAAATCGTCTATGTATGCGTATACTCCAGGTAAGCCACTGATGACCTGGTCAATAAATCGTTGAAATGTTTGTGCTGCATTAGTCAATCCGAAAGGCATACGTAAGAATTCATATAGTCCAAAAAGGGTTGTTACCGCCGTTTTTGATATGTCCTGTGAAGCGACCGGTATGTGATAATACGCTCTAACTAAGTCAATCTTCGAGAATACTGTAGCACCTTCTATACTGTAGGTAAAATCATGGATGTGTGGTATAGGGTATCTATCGGCCATTGTTTGCTTATTAAGTGCTCGATAGTCCCCACATGGTCTTAATTCTCCGTTCTTTTTCGGAGCCATGTGCAATGGGGATGCCCACGGGCTGTTCGAAGGCCTTATTATTCCTAGCCTCATTAACTTGTCGAATTCTTGCTTTGCTTTTGCTAGTCTTTTTGAATCTAATCTTCTTGGCCTTGCATTAACCGGTGGCCCGTTGGTTATAATATGGTGTGGGATAGTATGCTTGAGATCTGTTTTATTGTACGTTACTTTTAAAAGCTCTGGAAACTCGTTTAGCAATAATTTACGTGGGTCGTTTCGGCTCTTATCTACCACTAGATTCATAGAAACAGATTCTGTAAGTATTCCCGTAATCGAGGTGGTATGGGTACCGTTTATGAGTCGGTTGCGCCGTAAGTCTACAAGTGAATCGAAATTGCATAAGAAATCGATGCCTATTATAGTTACCGATACGTCTGCTATGACAAAATCCCAGCGGTATGTCGCGCCTCGTCCGAAATTTAAGGACAATCTTCGCTTGCCGTATGTTTTTGTGTCGGATCTATTTGCTGCTTTAAGAGTTAGCGTGGTATCGATATTTTGTCTTTCGTTGCTCAATGGGGGTAAGACGCTTATCTCCGCTCCCATGTCTACTAAAAATTGCGCGCCTGTTGCTTTGTCCTGAATATAAAATAAACGATTGCTCCTGGGAGCCGCGTTAATTGTCGTAGTCGTTACTGAAAATCAGTGGGACCGTTTGAATTTGCATGGATATCTGCATTTTCGAGCTCTGTACCCAAAAGTTTGATCATACCAGCATATGTTAGGATCTGGGATTCCCTTAGAGAATGGTCGATTTCTATCTCTTGATCGGCTACGCTACCAAATTCTTTTCATGTCGTTGCGATTTAGGCTCGCTATCTTGTTGCATAGTACATTAATTTCCTTTTGTAACGCATCGATTTTTTTGTCTACTATGGAGTTCAGCGTTTGTGGAGTCTCTTGTCTCGTTCTCTCGTAAATCCTATCAGCTATTTTAGCGATGTTGTCTATGTCTACCTCGCTGTCTCCGACAGCAAGGATTTGCTGCACGTTCGACGGGAGTCGTCGTAGCCATAACTGGTAGAATATATTTTTATCTACATTTCTGTCTCCTATCACGTTGCTCATGTAAGTCTTTAACTGCGATGGCGTTCTATCTCCGATCTGCACTTCACTAAGCAATTGCTCGACAACTTGCCGGTCGTTTAATGAGAGAGCTTTTATTACTGCCTGTTTCAATACGTCGTATGGACTTATTGCATCCGGCTTAGTGAGGACCTCTCGCACCTTGTCTGCTACTTTGTCTAGAAGTAGTGAGCTTGCGTAGCCGAACTTATGTCGCTGTAAAAAGATACGATTGGCTACGAAATAATTTTCAAGTCTAATAAACCAAAGTTGAGGGTCATTAACATTAAAAGAGGGAATAGCAACGTTAATAGTTCCCACGGATGGTGTCTGTGACATATCGATTGTGTCGTTATTTAAAGACAATAATAAGAAAAAAAAATAAATAATATGCTAATATAACGTAATTGTCGCTAAGAGAAATGGATCGACGAAAACAATGATAACAACAAATGGTACAATTTATAAAATGGAACAGACTTACTTAATTGCACCAATATATCAGTTGTTCGTGAATAATCATTATTTATCATGAATGTTATCGTTGAGTTCAATAATGTTTATGGGATAATGTACGTGCAATTAAAATTCTGATATAATAAATCCACAATTATGATTAGGATATAGATAATAATCCGAATTGAAACACAGCGCTTTGAATCTTTGTAATTAAAGTATATCGTCGAAAGTTGTTTTGTATTCGCTCGGCGAGGCTTCCAATTCTGTAGTGCCTCGATTCGTTAATCGTTCCTTTCGATAATCGATATAATTCTAATCGTAACGGCGCGAAAAATCAGAAGACAAAGGATAGCAGCAACTACAGTTTATTGTCGAATAACTCAGGTCAGAAAGTTAACAACACCTGAGCGAATATTAACGAGCGAGCGAGCGGCAAGCGAGAGAGTGAGTGAACAGGCAAACAAGCGAAGGAAACGAACAAGGTGCAAGCGAGTAAATAGCAAGCAATTACATAGGCGATTTATGGTCAAATTTAATAAGGGCACAGCAAAGCAAAACAAAGGCTGCGTGCGTACACATATGGGGAGGAGTATGGTTCATCGAATGATATTTAAACAGTCAACATTTGGAATAGACTGTCATGTGCTCTAGTGGTATAGCAGTGCAAATAATATGCAAATTGTTACTATCCAAATGATGATGTCTGTTAAGTAAGTTATAAAAAGGGCTTGACCAAAATTGACTAGAATCGAAATTGATTGTAGGATGGTTGCTATATAACTCCCCCCTGCAAACAAAGATATATGTAAAAAAATGTCTGTGTTTGCATAAAATACAGCAAATTGAATCGCGTAGTTACAAGCATTTGGAGATATGGGCCTTTACGAAATTTGAATGAATTTAATAAGCATTTAGTTCGTGTCCGTCCGTTAGGCTGTACAAAATAGCGGTAAGAAATATAAGTAATATGGAATCGCTGCGAAAAAAAATTACACGTATAAGCGTAAGTGTGTACATAAGCTGTGCCGAGTTTAGTTTTCATTAATGATATCTGTGAGTGTTTTAGTGTGGGTAAGTCCATCTAATATGCAGACGATCTTCACCATAAATGGTGAAATGTTATCCAGGTTACACACACTAGTAGATCTAGTCCGAACGACTGTATCTGAAATGGTTCAGAATAAAGAATCAAAGATATCCCAATAAAACAGAGAGAGAATCACGTAATATACTCAATAACGTTAACTGTACAGTCAACACTTACCTCATCTTCTTGCACAAAGTGTTAATAAGTATGATGAGAGATTGTTGTGTTTATATAGAATTTTCAAATATTTGTTGGTTTTTCATTGGAAGACGCGATGTAACCATAAGAACTAATAAATTTCATAAGGTCACATGAACACTGGTGAGAAATCATTACCGTATATGAACTCATCGTCATGCAATATTCTTCTTGCTGTCGAGGTATACAGTTTGGAATTAATTCACGGTTGACTGAGATTCCTTACACCTATTGATTAAAAATTTTACAATCTTAGTGTACAGTATCTGACTGTTTACCTAACAAAAGTATTTGTATTGATCTCATATGTTTATACAAAAACAGTGATTATACATTGTCTACGTCTATCAAACTAATTGAAAATTATGATTTTCTGTATTCCATATCCGGAATAGTTGGCATGATATGAATCTTGATTAGGATGAAAATATCGTTTTCTAATAATAAACTGCTCATTTGACTGACAATCGCTTGGACACAGACAGAACAAAGAATAGTGATTTTCTTATTTCACAAAAGATGATTACTTTCCTAAAAACAAAATGAATGAAATACGAACCTTTCGACTATCAAGTCATAGAAGGTCTTGGGTCATCTTTGAAGAAACACTGCAAGAATCAACCATCTAATTTCAATAAAGTTCAATGGTCGTTTCCACATACAATAATTACGTTCTCACGTCCTTATTTTATCAATTTCTGGAACGCTGATCAATAATTCAGATTATTTCAGATTGAACTAGTTATCGCATCTTAGATGCGCAACGCCGAAGACCTCCTGATTAAGAAGAGTTGGACATTCAATTTTTACATAAATCCAATGATCATTCATCTAAAGTTGCCTCATGAAGTTAACTATGAAAATTCTTATTCATTTCATTCAATGTATCACAATAATAAACTGTAATGAAGAATAGAATATATCGTAGCACAACAACATTGTTTCGTCGAGTTCATGGATCCTTTTCAGATGCCTTCAAGATTTTTCATTGTTTCCGGATTTGGATCTCTCAATACTGTTCTGTTCATCAATGAATTCATGTTATTTTGCTGTAATATTTTGTGGTGTTTGAATAGCGCAAAGATTCCCTTGTATTGATGACTGTTTTGATTTTGAATTTCAAATACAGTACATTTGTACGTATCCACTAATACTTCTTGAATAAATTCCGTTATTCCACAGAATAATAGTTTATACCATATATCAGATACTTGAAATCACCATATTGGCGCTTCGATGGAGCCTGTGATGGAACGGTTGGATATACATTCAGATTTCAGTGCTTTTGAGGATTACATGGAAAGGTTTGCATTCTAGCCTATGACCAAGGAAGATATTGAGGATTCTAATAGTATGGCCTATTTATTTACGTTCATCGGTAAAGAAGTACACATCTCAATAAAGATTTCGGCTTTTCCAGACAAACTGACTTCACTCCGTTATGCAACTTTCAAGCTACTACTTCTGAACCATGTATAGTATACAAATTTGAAATTCGGTAAGTGAGAATTATTCGACGAAACGACTGTCAAGGAGATCAGGATTTCCACTATTTACTACTTTATGGAGGTCCAATACATAATCAGGGTTATTTATATAAAAATTCATTGAGTTGTGAAACAGATCTGTGGCAAGTTTCATTCATGTAATTCATATGTATTTCGTAATTCTAAATGCTTTAAATGTGGTAAAGCTGGACACATTCAGTGCGTTTGTAATACGCTGGTTCAATTCGCTGAAACTAAAACTATAACTTATGACTCTACCAAGTTGGGTATTTCCAATGATCACTTATCTTCACCCATGACGTCTAGAAGCGGTTTAACGTCACATAACAGTCTACAGTTGAATGACACCCAGAATCATTTTGAGACTAAAGATTCCAATCAACAAATTTTTTATCGGATTTCTCGTATTATTGCACCACATGTAGTTTGTCACAATGATTCACATATTTCTTATGAATTGTCTTATACCTGTGAGAATAATATCTTGAATGAGTTAAATTACGATCAAACACCGGATTCAATTTCGGTAGATGCTGATTTTCCTGAAGATCTATTATTCTTAAATGAAATTCCAAATAAACTCGATGAAACTATTTCAAAGCAATCAAATCGTGATGATATATCATATATTATATATCTTCATGATGCATTTGCTTCTTGTGGGAAACTGGTTGAATGCGAAGTACGAGTACTAAGTGAGCTTGATTTTTCTGTGGTGCGAATTCTAGATATCAGTGGTTTCAGTGCACAACTGACATGGCGGCTAGCATTGTAATCCAGGACTCACGTTTTGTCCTGTTTGACCACCAGAGAGTGGTAGGTAAGTGGATGAAGTGATGGCTTTCAATGCGACTGGTACTGGTTAGGGATCACACAGTGTACATTAACTTTGAGATTCAGATACATCCAGCTTACGAATCTCAAATAGGAGGACACGAGTGTCCTGGATTCCACTACTAGGCGCTATCCATCTATGCATCTAGAGATTGAGAAATGCTAGATAATTCACCAGAATTGTAAAAATGTAATGAAGTTGAGTGACGGAATGTTAGAAGATATCAACTACGGGAAAAACCTTAAATAGCAGTCATCTAGTAGTTAGTGGAAAATCTGTTCAAGTTAAGATAGTCCGGTGATGACAGGTTATCGTTCACTTGATGAATCTGATGGATGTCAGAATTAAATGAATAAATAGATAAAACCATATTTCCTTATAGATAGTAAGCACTCACAATGTTTAAAGACTTTTTCAGCGATTTTTTTTTCAAATCACCCTACTCGTATTCTAAGTGAATGTTTATGGTCATAATAAAAACGAGCCACTTAAGGACAATAAAAATGGTTGCACACACTGGTGAATGGAACCTAACATTAAGAAGATGTATTTTTATCGATCGGTTTTTTTCTAATTCGCCTAATGATATTAAAGTCATGTGGTGAACAACAGTTTACAGATTACCACACATATAAGAACCTCCGAAATAAAGCAACTAAGACCAAACACAACAAGAAGAACAAAGACGAACTCGCTGTATTTGAAATTCAAAATCAGGTAGTCATAAAGTATACAGTAATCAATAGATCATGAAAACACTACAAAGTTCTGATTTGCTTTTTCTAAAGAAAAAAAATTTCAAAAATTGTGAATTGTGTCCGATTCACTAAATTGTATATAACAAAACTCCTAGCTCTGTCATTTCCGTTACATTCAAACGATTCTCAAAACAGAATTTTTTATTTTCTATTCTCAGTGTAGAGTATCTGACAGTTTACTTAACAAACATAATTGTATTGATGTCTGTTGTTTATACAGAGATCAATGATTCATATGACATAATCAGGAATGTTAACTGTACAGTCAAAACTTACCTCATCTTGTTCAAAAGGTTGATAAATATCATAATAACTTATCGTATTTATATAGAATTTCTAAAATTTGATTGTTTTTTCATTGAACAATTCAAAGTGACCTTAGGAACTAACAAATTTCATATCATCATATGAACACTGATTAATAATCAATGATGTTTATTAACTGATCGTCATGCAATATTCTTCTGGCTATTCAGGTATATATAACAAACATTTTTGTTTTGATCTCACTTACATATAAGAATATCAATGAATGTATATTGTCGCCGTCTATCACCTTATTCTACCTCACTATTCTGCATTCCATATACCGAATGGTTGGCATGATATATATCTTGGTTAGAAAGAAAATATGGTTTTCTAACAAAACGTTGCGTAATTGACCGACAATCGCTTGGACACAAACAGAACAAAGAATAGTCAGTTTCTCATTTTACAAAAGATTACAACTTTATTCAAAACAAAATGAATAGAAAACAAACCTTTTGATTGTCGCCTCATGGAAAATCCCGCATCAGCTGTGAAAAGCCCTGTAATTATTCGCCATCTGAATTTTTATTTGTTCACCAACTTCATTTTTATGACAAGAATAAATCTTTATACTGATCGTGTTTTATCACACTTGAGATGGATTCATATGCATTCGATAATTTGCATAATCAGATTCTCTAAAGCACGTATGTAAAATTTTAAAGTACTTACGTATGCGTAGTCCGCTTTCTATTGTTCCTTAGTTAATGGTGTGTCATTCAGATTATAGGCTAACCTTAATGAGCAGAAAAGGAGATTAAATTCAGTTTCCTTTTCAAACACAGTGCTTGACAACATTGAATGTAGTGATGATCAATGGAAACATGCTTGGATGTAAAGCACTGTCATCATAACAATTCATCATCTCACTAGACATTAAATTTGACGATGCAGATAAATATATACCAGATGTTTGAACTGTTTATTCATATTCATTGATTGTCGTCGTCTATCACCACATTCTACCTCACTATTCTGCATTCCATATACTGAATAGTTACAATGATATAAATCTCAGAAAGAAAATATGGTTTTCTAACAAAACGTTGCGTAATTGACCGACAATCGCTTGGACACAAACAGAACAAAGAATAGTCAGTTTCTCATTTTACAAAAGATTACAACTTTATTCAAAACAAAATGAATAGAAAACAAACCTTTTGATTGTCGCCTCATGGAAAATCCCGCATCAGCTGTGAAAAGCCCTGTAATTATTCGCCATCTGAATTTTTATTTGTTCACCAACTTCATTTTTATGACAAGAATAAATCTTTATACTGATCGTGTTTTATCACACTTGAGATGGATTCATATGCATTCGATAATTTGCATAATCAGATTCTCTAAAGCACGTATGTAAAATTTTAAAGTACTTACGTATGCGTAGTCCGCTTTCTATTGTTCCTTAGTTAATGGTGTGTCATTCAGATTATAGGCTAACCTTAATGAGCAGAAAAGGAGATTAAATTCAGTTTCCTTTTCAAACACAGTGCTTGACAACATTGAATGTAGTGATGATCAATGGAAACATGCTTGGATGTAAAGCACTGTCATCATAACAATTCATCATCTCACTAGACATTAAATTTGACGATGCAGATAAATATATACCAGATGTTTGAACTGTTTATTCATATTCATTGATTGTCGTCGTCTATCACCACATTCTACCTCACTATTCTGCATTCCATATACTGAATAGTTACAATGATATAAATCTCAGAAAGAAAATATGGTTTTCTAACAAAACGTTACGTATTTGACGGACAATCGCATGGACATAAACAGAACAAAGAATAGTCAGTTTCTCATTTTACAAAAGATTACAACTTTATTCAAAACAAAATGAATAGAAAACAAACCTTTTGATTGTCGCCTCATGGAAAATCCCGCATCAGCTGTGAAAAGCCCTGTAATTATTCGCCATCTGAATTTTTATTTGTTCACCAACTTCATTTTTATGACAAGAATAAATCTTTATACTGATCGTGTTTTATCACACTTGAGATGGATTCATATGCATTCGATAATTTGCATAATCAGATTCTCTAAAGCACGTATGTAAAATTTTAAAGTACTTACGTATGCGTAGTCCGCTTTCTATTGTTCCTTAGTTAATGGTGTGTCATTCAGATTATAGGCTAACCTTAATGAGCAGAAAAGGAGATTAAATTCAGTTTCCTTTTCAAACACAGTGCTTGACAACATTGAATGTAGTGATGATCAATGGAAACATGCTTGGATGTAAAGCACTGTCATCATAACAATTCATCATCTCACTAGACATTAAATTTGACGGAATGCAGATAAATATATACCAGATGTTTGAACTGTTTATTCATATTCATTGATTGTCGTCGTCTATCACCACATTCTACCTCACTATTCTGCATTCCATATACCGAATAGTTGGCATGATATAAATCTCAGAAAGAAAATATGGTTTTCTAACAAAACGTTGCGTAATTGACCGACAATCGCATGGACATAAACAGAACAAAGAATAGTCAGTTTCTCATTTTACAAAAGATTACAACTTTATTCAAAACAAAATGAATAGAAAACAAACCTTTTGATTGTCGCCTCATGGAAAATCCCGCATCAGCTGTGAAAAGCCCTGTAATTATTCGCCATCTGAATTTTTATTTGTTCACCAACTTCATTTTTATGACAAGAATAAATCTTTATACTGATCGTGTTTTATCACACTTGAGATGGATTCATATGCATTCGATAATTTGCATAATCAGATTCTCTAAAGCACGTATGTAAAATTTTAAAGTACTTACGTATGCGTAGTCCGCTTTCTATTGTTCCTTAGTTAATGGTGTGTCATTCAGATTATAGGCTAACCTTAATGAGCAGAAAAGGAGATTAAATTCAGTTTCCTTTTCAAACACAGTGCTTGACAACATTGAATGTAGTGATGATCAATGGAAACATGCTTGGATGTAAAGCACTGTCATCATAACAATTCATCATCTCACTAGACATTAAATTTGACGATGCAGATAAATATATACCAGATGTTTGAACTGTTTATTCATATTCATTGATTGTCGTCGTCTATCACCACATTCTACCTCACTATTCTGCATTCCATATACTGAATGGTTGGCATGATATATATCTTGGTTAGAAAGAAAATATGGTTTTCTAACAAAACGTTGCGTAATTGACCGACAATCGCTTGGACACAAACAGAACAAAGAATAGTCAGTTTCTCATTTTACAAAAGATTACAACTTTATTCAAAACAAAATGAATAGAAAACAAACCTTTTGATTGTCGCCTCATGGAAAATCCCGCATCAGCTGTGAAAAGCCCTGTAATTATTCGCCATCTGAATTTTTATTTGTTCACCAACTTCATTTTTATGACAAGAATAAATCTTTATACTGATCGTGTTTTATCACACTTGAGATGGATTCATATGCATTCGATAATTTGCATAATCAGATTCTCTAAAGCACGTATGTAAAATTTTAAAGTACTTACGTATGCGTAGTCCGCTTTCTATTGTTCCTTAGTTAATGGTGTGTCATTCAGATTATAGGCTAACCTTAATGAGCAGAAAAGGAGATTAAATTCAGTTTCCTTTTCAAACACAGTGCTTGACAACATTGAATGTAGTGATGATCAATGGAAACATGCTTGGATGTAAAGCACTGTCATCATAACAATTCATCATCTCACTAGACATTAAATTTGACGATGCAGATAAATATATACCAGATGTTTGAACTGTTTATTCATATTCATTGATTGTCGTCGTCTATCACCACATTCTACCTCACTATTCTGCATTCCATATACTGAATAGTTACAATGATATAAATCTCAGAAAGAAAATATGGTTTTCTAACAAAACGTTACGTATTTGACGGACAATCGCATGGACATAAACAGAACAAAGAATAGTCAGTTTCTCATTTTACAAAAGATGACAACTTTAATCAGAACAAAATGAATAGAAAACAAACCTTTTGATTATCACCTCATAGAAGGTCCCGCATTAGCTGTGAAAAAACCCTGCAATGTTTGAACTGTTTATTCATATTCATTGATTGCATATTGAACATGATCTATAATGGCCTGCCCGGTTATTTTATTACGAATTTTCATGAATGCCCAATTGTTTTTCACTTTCCTTGTTGTGCTTATTAGGTAGCATTATTTTATGAAAAGAATATATTTTATTTGTTATTCTAGTTTTGTCATCACCCGAAGTGCAAGAGACGTCGCCATTTTCAGGTGCTCAAGAACGTTTACTGAGAACTTGAATTTTTCTTTTCCAGTCATCATTGATTGGTTACAAGTATTGACCAATTTGATCCATCGTGTGGGACTCTTCAAAATGATTAAAATGTGCATTTAACTGTGTAGCCTAGACGAATACATTCATCGTAGAGTAACGTCACTTCAGGTATTATCATTAATCATGATGTTAAACCGATATAAATACCGATATAAAAATACCGACATAATCTATCAAATTATGTCACAATTCATTCATACACTATCACGAAGAAGACATGCTTCCGAGAACAAAGCTTGCCTCCTGACACATCAACTCAGCAATGCAAGTTCATACAATAATGCGAAAAGTTCACTGTGTATGTATTTCAAATCTGTTATCTTGTTTACAAATGCTTCCGCAGAATTGTTACTAGTTCATTCAATCTACATCTTTCTTCATTTCTACTTGAATATCAACGGTACTGTGGTATTATTTCATATTCAAAATCATAACACCCATTTATCAACAGCCTGTCATCCAGCTTTCATTAAACAATAAATAATTAAGTGACGAAGGATTGAGTTGTCCTAATATCTTTTGATGTGATATTCCGACAGTTCAGCTTAAACGAAGAACGTCGTCAGTTTTGACGACGTCCATAAAATGAGCATCCACAACAAAACTACTGTTCATTGCAACTGACAAATAATCACGTATACTTGATACTGGTAATTCACAAGGTCAATGTTGTCAACTGTTGTTAAAGTAATCAGATGTAACTAAATAAGAACAATCACACGAATATCAAAAAACATATTTTATAATCTACCAAGAAAATGATACCAGCAATTACGTGAACATTGAGGAAAATGATATGCATTTCCATGAAAAACATTCTTATTTATTCAAGTGATTGACAAAATAGAAAGTGTGTTTAGTAGAAAGCCAATATTAAAAAAATGAAGACGTAGGTGGAAAAAATTGACACTATGTTTATGGGAATCATGGATTACTTTTCTGCCTTCTGCGTAACCATATACCTATGACACAACCAATGCATACAACAACAAAAGAGACAGCTATAGGTATTATAAAATACAAGAGATTGCGGGACTTTCTTCCTTGTTTGTCTTCTGTCGTTTCTGCAGTTCCATTCTGAAAAGAAATCAAAACAGTAAAATCATTACAAAATATGAAATATTTACAGAATGAGATTGAATTGTTTCAGTAATTTTCTTTGATTCCTTTCTCAAATCACCTATTTTGATTAATTCATTTGGTCCTCTTTGTTTGTTAAGTGTTGGTTCACTCGAAACACTGTCATGTGAAACCGTCTGAAGAACAGAACAACGGCAATGATAATGAATATGGAGTATCTACCACATGTGGTTCATGTTTTTCGGTAGTTTTCTTCAAATCGTTTCCCAATTCAGCTTCAGTGGATTCTTCATTACTTTCTTCTTGTTTGTCAAGTGTTCGTTCACTCGAAACACTGACATGTGAGACCGTCTGAAGAACAGAACAACGGCAATGATAATGAATATGGAGTATCTACCACATGTGGTTCATGTTTTTCAGTAGTTTTCTTCAAATCGTTTCCCAATTCAGCTTCAGTGGATTCTTCATTATTTTCTTCTTGTTTGTTAAGTGTGGGTGCACTTGGATAGCTGACATTCAAGCTACTCTGTGAAAGAAAAATAGTGGCCATGTTACTCGGTATCAAATAATTCATCATTCATTATACATAATGTCAGAAATAGTTTCACACTTTACATTCGCACAATGTGATTAATGAATAAAGATGTAGAATATCTGCTAACAAATCGACAGCAATGTGATAAGTACACATTCTCCTACAACAAACTGACGAAATATATATGTGTGATAATTTTTGTTTCATGAATGTCACACCTTATCGTAGTCTGGATTATGATCAACAAACTCACAACTGACAGCTTTATTATTGAAGCAAACACAGGATACAAATTTCTCAACAAGGAATCAGAAGTAGGTGTTTCGGTCGACATCAACGGGAAAATAAAACTTGTAATAATTGTCCAGACACACTAGCAAATTTTCAACAGATTACGCTTCATCACTCAAACTTGTTTCATCGGTATTACTCGACAGTTCACGAAGATATCTGGTTCTATGTTGAACATCGTTATTCACTACAAATCGTGTGAGCTGAAAAGCAACATGTTTCAAAGTATGAGAGTGAAACAGAGCTTCCATTCCCTGTAGAATGTTTACATAGAACAAAAGCATTGTGCTCATATCTGAATAAGTATTTTCATCATTGACAATGTTTTGAATAATGCACTGAGGGGAGAATACAACTCAGTATTTACTTGTTACAATAAAAAGTTCTTCCATATAATCACATTTACAATGTGCAATATGATGATATTGAAAACAACCTGTGAAGTCTACTAATGACTTACTTCATTCCGGCAACCCTTTACTTTGAAGTCATGAGTATCCTCATCATCGCTGCTAATGCACATGCTCACTTTATCACACCACAGACACACACTATCTTTTGTTGATGCATCTTCACATTCTTTATGCGACTTGTATTTGGGACAATCTAGATTGAAATGAATGAGGTGATTGCATTGCAAGATATGAGACAAAAGATAAGTTAATTACAAAACACGCAACTATAACTCAATTACGACATGTTTATCTCGCAGCAAATTGGCCATTTAATTCCTCGAGCTTTTCTCATCACAGTGAGCAGTGCGAAATTCAGTCCACTTTCAACGTCATTCGCATTTCACAACATGTTGGAACTGAATGAAACAACGTTGAATGTAGAACGATAAGTATTTCCGGGAAAATTCGGTGAACTTCCATGACTGTTTACATCCAGAAATGCACACACTCTCCTGCAACTAAGTTTAGCGAAGTGAAATTCACTTTCAAGTCACTGTCGATGCTTTTCATGGAGAGATTTCAGTAGACATATTCTAGTCTGTTTGTTGTCAGTTAGCAGATCATCTTGTTGGATCATCAAAACTCATCGAATATGAATGAAAATTATTTCAGCGAATAGGCAAGCACGACAACCACGTCAAGGTAGCTACAACGGTTGGGATTTAGAAACTGATTGGAAATATAAATGAGGTTTCCGAAGTTATGAAAGAAAATTGATGAATTCAGATGTACAAACCCAGATAAAATAAGGTTCAACATACCCCCGGCAACATCATACTCCACCAACGTTCCAGTTTTGATCCATTTTTCAGGAACATCTGCTCTGATCAATATCTCACCTAATGCGATGAATTTTACAGAGAAAGACGTTTAAAATTTTGATTGATAATTTCACTGAAACAAAATGTTTTCTCGTTTAAAGAGCCATTGAAATATGTAACTGTTTTGTTTCTGATTACAGATAGATTCGCGATCACACAACATCCTTACAAATAATTTCAGGTAATTTCGATGGTTCACAGTTCAAAAGACGTGGTCAGAGACGCAGGACAATATCCGAGTGTGTTCTCACTGTAAATCGTTATCACATATAATACTTCACTAACCGTTCAAGATGTGCAAACAACTAATTCACGTTACATTTACAATAAACAGGGACGTTTTAAACTTGAGTTTACAAAATATATGCTGATTTCATTTTGCACTATTTCACCGAACAACTCAACGACATCTCGATCAATTCATTTTACACAGGAAACCATTGAATAATGCAAACTGCAAGAAAGGTATGTTAGACCACTATGACAGATCACGGTAAATTTCTGTTCTGGCATACTGATAATGCTGTACAAACAGAAATCAATATAACGCTAAACGAAGATTGATCATGTAGGTCAGTTTAAATCATAATATGAATAATGTACGTTACCTCCTCCACACTGAACTCTTCCGGTTAAAATCGATCCCTTTACAGGTTTATTAATTGCCTGAGGAATCTGGAAATAATTAATGAGAGTCGGAATCAAGATTTATCAACACACAATCACCTATTTCAAAACCAACTCATCAAAGAATTAATGTGTTGTCGTCCACACCATATTACACCTAGACATCTGATCACACTCACAGTACACACACTGATCCTTTATCTAGTTAACAGAGATGTGCTGACTCAACACATGTAGACGTGACTGAAGTTTGATGAAAAAAATAACTTTCTTTGATTGGAGCGATACTATGTGAAATAAATATCTACGTCCGTTGATATATATGTGACAGTGAGTTATTCCAATATTGCTGCACGTGAATTTGTTGTCATGTGGTGGAATTGTGTTGACGCGCTCACCTCCATCCAGTACCATTCAATTGCCGAAAGAATTCACTTCATGATATGTCCTGATAACGTAGAAACAATCGAAAGCGATTCAGTACAACACAGATGAAATCTTTCATCTAATCAACTACTTTCTAGTTATCCAACATGATTTTATTTGAAATCTGTGAAACGCCAAATATTGACAATCGGATTACTGCACACTGTGAACGAATTACTACTTTCATCAACCAGTTACTTTCAAAATTTTTGCAGTATAATGTTTGACTAATGTATCTTCAGATGCTGAACGTATTCGTATACTCTTTTGGCATATCGCGAACCGTTGGTCTGGTTCTATCGTGTAAACCATCAGTTTTTTCACAAAGAAATCATCTAAAATACTCAATATCGTGTTTTCAAAACACTTCATAATCACCAGAAGTAGTAACGCTTGGTAGAATATAGCTGTTCCTGTACAGTACTCTGACGTATACTGTTTGACCTTAGTCGGCGCCAAGATATCAGAATTTCTGTAGATGTCATGTCACTTCTATTCACTTATTTTAAAATGTGCTAAAACATTGTGTGCCACTGAAGGATTATACATAGTGTCAATTCATTTGTTTTAATATTACAAGACGTTGATTTCTCTCTATCTTATTCAATGTTTCTTGATGTAATGGACAATATCGATATTCAAAACAATGGTAGAATAAGCGGAACTTCTTGATACAACACTATATTTCCAGTGAAATGAGCAACTTACGTCGTCATAATATAATGATATTTTCCCATTCTTTTGTATCAAAACAGTCAGCTTGGCTACAGAATCTGTAAAAGGAAGTTTATGGAACAGCACAATTTAAAGTTTCATAGTGAGCGTGTAATTGTCAGATGTGACACTGTATGTTCCTACCCTCAACGTTATCAAATTCAAGCAGATATTTAAGTGTCATCTCAAATGTTTTGTTAGTTGAATTATTAATAGATATAATCTAATGAATGTCGTGTCAATGAGACAAGTATGCATTCTTCAAAATAAATGCCGAAGGACTAGATTCCGAGGCCGTATTACATCCTCATTTTCAATTTGAATTTCTGTAGATGTCATGTCACTTCTATTCACTTCTTTTAAAATGTGCTAGAACATTGTGTGCCACTGAAGGATTATACCTAGTGTAATATCATCTGTTTAAATATTACAAGACGTTGATTTCTCTCTATCTTGTTCAATAATTCTTGATGCAATGGACGATATCAATATGCAAACAATGGTAGAATAAGCGGAACTTCTTAATACAACACTATATTTCCAGTGAAATGAGCAACTTACGTCGTCATAATATAATGATATTTTCCCATTTTTTTGTAGCAAACTAGTCAGATGAGCTACAGCTTCTGTAAAAGGAAGTATCAAAACAGTCAGCTTTGCTACAGAACCTGTAAAAGGAAGTTTATGCAATAGCACATTTTAAGGGTTTCATAGTGAGCGTGTAATTGTCAGATGTGACACTGTATGTTCCTACCCTCAACGTTATCAAATTCAAGCAGATATTTAAGTGTCATCTCAAATGTTTTGTTAGTTGAATTACTAATAGATATAATCTAATGAATGTCGTGTCAATGAAACAAGTATGCATTCTTCAAAATAAATGCCGAAGGACTAGATTCCGAGGCCGTATTACATCCTCATTTTCAATTTGAAACAATTATTCATCAAAGTTTCAATGGATCTGATAGTTTGAGTAAAACACATTTGCGCCGGATACAGCCAACTGTCGGATCAATCGACATGAGCTGTGGAGTGTTCGTTTACAAATAGAGTTCTGGAAGTTATTTGATTATGTAACCTATTGTTATGTTTGTCCATCAAATGACTGTGATCAAATTATTTGTTACTGATGGGAAGTGAATAGCTTAATGCATATCGTGTTCACGATCAATTAGTTTGAAAGAATAATATCAAACAATGTACAGTGAGTGAATGTTTGGACGAATGTGATGAATCAAGAAATATACTTTGATAAACACAAAAGTATTTTTGAGACCAGACTTCTTGTAATCTTGGTTTTCGGCCTGTCAAGAAATCGTAAAATCCACTCTTTCCTTAGTTTATAGGACCTTTTCTGTATTTCTCAATCCATGTGTTTGAACGATCAGTATTGTCTATGCATAATTCTGCCATAGTTTTCCACATTTTTTCAACTTTTTTGGAAGAATTGAATGACGCAAAGTGAAGGGTTGAGGTGTATGTAGTTACTATGAATGGTAGTGTGAATATTATCCTTTCGCGTGTCATCGATTGATTATTTTACTGTTTGCTTACGTAAATTTTCAACTTCCGTGAAAAACGACCATCTGACAGCGAATAATTCCTCTAAAATAATGAAAGTAAAAAGGCTTTTGTAGCAATTAGTCCCTTTGATACATTTTGATAGAGTAATAAGAAAACGAAGATTATCAGAACTATGCGATATATTAACGCAATACATTTCTAACAATCTGATCTTACTTAATATACTTATTATTAACATATATATATTTAAATGAAAGATCAACCAGACTGTAAATGAGGTGTTAGAATAGAGAAGGATAATAATAAGAATAAAAATAAAGTGAAAACAATTTGAAACCTAATCACTTTGAATAATGATCTAATTTTTGTTGAAGCTTTATCCATATGGAAATTAAAACCCACTTTGTGAATTGAAAACAGTTTGTTCTCCCCTTAAACTTCCCTGGTAATATTAGCTTATTATCCAGAGTGATTACGTTTCAAATTGCTTCAGCGATCCTTATTATCATTTCAGCAATATGATGTGTGTTTCAATCCATTCAACTAAGAAAAAAATTTTCTTCTCGAACGCTGGTTTTCAAAGCTTTTAGCTAATCAATAGAACGTTGTAATCTATCTGACAATACTCATACAAAATGATGTTGTGAAATTCTGTTACTCTAATGGAATAGTGTTCTCTTAACTGGATGCTTGAAGAAAAGCATGATTTCTAACTTGCTGGTCATACGATTGCGTCAATCAACAAAGTGTTGAATATAAAGTGATCCACAGAGAGCTTCTAAGAGAAATCAAACCTTCAAGAACGAAAAATGTGACAGAAGAGATCTGAAGGATATCAAATATAATTTGATAGTTCATACTCTCTAATAATCCGAACTGTTTTTTTGCACAACATCATTCTTATTGTTATAATTATGGTCAGTTTGATTTATAAATCTGATTCATGGTAGTTTAAATAGAGCGTAGGTTTGATAATTTCAACTTAACCAGGTATATCATCCTACAAATTATTTCTACTCAATCAATTGACGTTTGTTTTTAAGTGAATCGCTGTTTTATCCAAAAGTTTGAGATTATAGCAATGAATATGTGTTGTGAACGCATTATTGGTCAAGAAATAATACAAACAAAGTAATCATTGTATACTGGTTAGCTCTCGTGAAATAATCAGGTTGAATAATGAATGATTACTGCAAAATGAATTTGAGAAATTTAAACACTGAACAAAATATTGTAATGCCATAAATCTGATTCTCTTTGATCGTATGAATAATTGTTTGTTGTCAAAATATAGGTACTGTCTATCCTTGTATGTAATATATGACTTAATCCGCACTGGTGAATAACAGAGTCAAATAAGTCAAATACGAGAATGGATTTAGAACACATATAATTTCTACACTTATTGATCTGGTCAGGGAATCAGAGAGATGAAACAAACAGAAGGTAGCGAAGCATACATGACGCGTATTGGAGATGGCAGGGAAGTTAAATCGTTTTAAGCAAGCGTTAATTAATATTAATAGCCGGACAAAAATGAATGATAGACATATGATGAATAAGGTACGAAGTATGCACATATATACGCTCATATAAAAATATAGTCAAGGTTAATAAGCGAATAATGAACAAGATCAAAATATGACTCATAATATATAGGTGAATTGGCTTGGCCAGTAGCTAGAATAAAGTATATGGGCTTAACATATAAACTAATACTACGATATCATTGAATAATAGAAGAACTCACTCTCATTCAAAAATTCACACTCATGCTTATTAGTATATTCCATGTAATTGTAAATATTTCCTATTTCATTTTCTCCATTAATTTTCAAAAAACCTATTTTCATCAAACGAAGACATGCAATTTGATTGATAATCTGAAATGTTTAAAACTAATTTACTAATGGCATAACAACAACTTTGATTTATGGAATGATGTGTGAATACAGAAAATTTAGTAGCATTTTCTTACCATCAGGAGATATTCCAACATCACTGATATCAATGCCATGAAATTTGAACTTAAATTGTGGAACAACTTTCTGGAAATATTTAACCATAAGGATTAGTACTTCTTTTGTAAAGTGTTGTCAACTCACCTTAAAATAAGATAATTTTTCAAACTTATGAGGAACTCCCGGAGACACCTGATTCGAGTGGATTACCCGAAAATAGGAACCATGATAAGACTAAATATGTGTATTAGAACCTGATTGATTACTTACATATGCATATGCATCACTTTCAAAAATAATTTTTCCAGGACCCAGTGATGCACGTTCATCACAAAAGTCATCACAGTCACAAAATGTCGAAAATAAGACGATGATCGAATAGAAAAGTGTCAAGTGAGCCGACGAACGAGTGCACCTAAAATGGTTCACATTGATATGTTAATGTTGTCTCATTAAAACAAAATGAGATTCATATAATAGACTAAATAACGGTAACTGTACTGTCAATACTCACCTCATCCTCTTGTTCAAACCGGTAATAATTGTTGTTAGAATTATCGTATTTATACAGATTTTGTAAAAGTTTGTTTGCTACTCATTGAAAGATTCAAAGTGAGCACCGTAGATGAACTAATCGTTATCAAATATTCTTCTACCTATGGAGGCATTATTAACAAAAAAATGGCATTGACCTCAATGCGTTATAGAATATTCACCTCAGTCTATCTCACCAATTTAATTTTATGGTATACTGAATTCCATATCCGGAATAGTTGGCATGATATTATTATTGATTAGAATGAAAATATCATTTCCTGATAATGAGTTGCTTATTTGACTGATAATTATTTGGACACACAGAACAAAGAATAGTGAATTTCTTAATTTACAAAAGATGATTACTTTACTCAAAACAAAATGAATACAAAACAAACGTTTTGGCTGTCAACTCATAGAGGATCTTGCATTAGCTGAGAAAAATCCTGTAACCATTTGTCATCTGAATTTTATTTGTTGATCAATTTCATTTTTATGACATGGATAAATCTTTAAACTCATTTTGTTTTATCTCACTTGAGATGGATTCATATGCTTTCGGTAATTTGCATAACGTATGGCGTGTATTGTATATCTCAGATAATTTGAAACCTGTTGTGTGTTGAAGTTTCATTTGTTGAATCGTGGATGAGCACTGTTGATAAACTCAATACTAGTACAATACTATTGAGGTACGTTCAAAGTTTGCGGTACGATTGCACGGTATTTTTCATAAAGTGCTTATATACCGTTAAACCGTAGTTTATAACTCAATAACAACACTTAAATTAACCCTTGAAGAAAAATGGGTCGTTTCAAAAAATAAAGTAACCGAACCCAAAGAAACCCATTTTCTACAGATAATAACAATTCTGCTAGAACCTATATCCCATGCTTTGCAACTCCAGTTGCACCAGATAATAGTGGGAGTGAACTTATTCCACACATATTGCTGGATGACTCAGTGCCAAACTTGATAATGGGTTCTATCCACGATCTGAAGGTGTTGATAATATTAAGTGTGAATTAGACACTATCTATAAGCAATAAGCGATACGCGTTCAAAAGTGGAGTCACTTGCGCGCCCTTTATTAGTGCATGATGATTTGAAGCTAGAACTAAAGAGACTGTCTGTCTCTCACACCTCTGGTAACCCTAGATAAACAATGCATATCTGAGGAAGGCGCCAATGTGATTCTATTCAGTGTAGTATCTGAAACCCACAATCAAACACCTGATTCTAATGTGAAAGCTCCTAAAACACTGTTAAAACCGAAATGTCCATACAAGTTAAGAAGAAAGTGATTACCAAACTATCTGGCTCTAGATCGAATACTAAAAGATATTACAATAGCCTTACCGAACGAAAATATACTTTCTGAAACCACTTTTTACCCAACTCATCCTAAGGGACGTCATAAGGACACACTTCTTTAAACGTCACACGAGAAGGCCACTACAACCATTATGTAAGCAGGCCTACTATTAGACGGATGGAAATGAGCAAAGGTGCCTCATTGTTACCCTTGAATGTTTTAAATAATAAACTGCAAGATGTATTTCTTCTCAGCACTTTTGAAACGGCGGAGATGGAATACTAGATTGCACACCGAAAACGTAACTCCAACTAGCGGGCATCTGTCTTTAGTGTCCACAAAGTCAATTTCAACAAATCAACCAACCTTACCTTAATCCAACTTTTGGCCTCCAGAAACCCTTGTTTCAGTAGCACTACAGTTCGCTCAAGCTATAGCCCATACGATCAGGCGAACACATTTACCCATAGTCCAGGCATATCTAGAACTCCTACCATCGATAGGGATGCTCTCGGTTCTTTACACTACACACTTCCTTTTTAAACTTATTACTTATTGATGCACGTTCACTTCTGAACAAAATTTCAGCCTTGAGAACCTTGGCCTTTCCAGCCAAGCCTTCTTTTATACTTATCACTGAAACATTATGTTATCCAGCAGTAGCCGATTCCGAATTAAATATCCAGAACTATTGACCCTATCACTGTGACAGAGAAAATAAGCGAGGAGGCGGTTTTCGTATATTTGCTTTGCATAACTTAGCTACTAACAAAGTTGAAGATGGTATCTTGAATAGTTAACCAGAATCGGTCTGGAATCAATCAACACCCTGAGTCGTTGCCTTTTTATAGGATGTATATACAGAGCTCCTGATATTTAGGATAATTTGCATGATAGTAATTAAAAGACCTTGAGATTCCATAGTAGCAGTATGTTTAACAGCCAATCAGGAGCTCATTATTTTAGTAGCATTTTAGTAGCATAGCTTCTAACTAATCGCTGATTGGTTGGGCTCTTTATGAGCCTCTGTGGAGGCTCTGATAGAGTTTATTGTAAGCCGACCTAACACATAATGATAGTTTTATATGTGACCCTCAAACTATAGCAGACATTCTCAGTTGTAATTTTGCAAATGGTGTGGAATCCATAAGTGGCTCTGTTTCAAGAGTTATATGCATGACTAGTAACTCAATAAAATCCAGATATTCCATTTTTTCTCATTAGGCTGTTGACTCTCTCTGTGGAATCAGGCTCTCACCCTGACCGTTGGAAAACCTCGTACATCATACCACGTTATAAATCTTGAGGTAAGACTGAGATGAATAACTATCGATCGATAAATGTTACTTCGATTAATAAAACGTCAGTTAACACTAGGATTATGGAGAAAGTTATTAGTGACGAACTATCCAGTTATTTTCTGACTGAAAAATTTATCAGTTTATGAACATGTATTTCTTAAAAATTGTTATGGTATGTCATGTCACTTTGACTTATTCAATTCAATCTATTCTCTTCGTAGCAAAGGATATCTTGTTTAACAGCTATACCTGGACATTTCTAAAGCTTTCTTCATGGTCATGCGCCGGATGCCAGTTCAATGGTCTTTCGATCAAGTGCTCTGGCGAGGGACTGCTAGTACCTGGGTTCGAATCTCGCGAGTCCGGAATCGTGGATGCGCAGTGCTGAGGAATCATTGTTTTGTTGTTCCGTACTCTTTGCTTCAATCTTACGCTCTCTAGTTGTAGACAATTATCAGTAATTCGTTCTGGCACTGGAAACAAACTTAAAGAACACCGTTCATAAATCATCAGGCTAATAACTTATGGAGAAATTAAAAGTTCCTCGGTGATGCATTGAATTGCCATGGTGCATGTCATAAATAATCTACTCAACGATTACTCAACCAGCAAACATAAAACAATCATATATTACATGTTTGTTCTTTACAACAAATGTTGCTGTTTATATCAATCTGATCATGCCTGTGAACTAATGTGAATTCTGTAATTATTATTTTCAGATAATACTATTATTATCGTCGTCGATGCATCATTTTTGGGTGCATAACAATGGAGAACATTCAATGCGATCCTCTCCTTCTTTGTTTTGCATTATGTTTTAATTATCCTCAATTCTTGATATTATCATCCTACAAGTGCATTTCGTGCTTCTCTTTACATCATAAGTTCCATTTCCCGAGTTTGCGGAAGATTTTCCTCTTCGTAAACAGGGAACAGCAGCATATCTCCCCAAACTAGTCTTCTCTGTCCACATTGTGACCAATGGGTACCGCGGATTCCAAGTACCTACAATTTGTATCTCCTCATTTCCTTACACGTCCCCCACATTGTCGGGATGTTCCTTGTACCTATAAAAATTGTTGCGCAGGTTGTTGGAAGGGATATCGACTTCGTGACTTCCTTGGCTTTCATAATTCTTCCTTCAACTGTCGGGGCAGAGTTTTGATGTTTTGAATTGTTCTTCTGGTCGAAGTTTTTTAGCAAGTTAATTTGTATAAATAACAAGTTAGACTCAATAGTTTGATGTGTTTACAGGGCTACAAAAGAATCAGAACATTAAATGTTGACTTAGTTAGAAATATCTAGTATACTCATGATGAGTGTCGTAATGTTATCAACTTTTTAAAGGAGTACCATGTTGCATGTTCGCGACGCCTACATTGTCCAACATTTTGTAAGGTATGGTAAATAGGGAGTAAAACACAACTTTCTACGGTCACTGTTTCCAGGTTATTATCATAAGTAATAACGAAATGCACAAAGCCAGCTATTAACACCGGATTAATTTGATATGCCACTGGTATTCCAGCTTATATGAGAACGGATTGAAAGAGAACACAATAAGCACAACTTGACGTAATTTTCAAAATATTGAATAAAAATGTAAAACTGTCATGGTAAGCTACAATATTATCGATATTAAGTAACGACATAATCTATTAGTTTAGTACTTAGCATAGACCAAGTCAAACTGGCCTTCACCGAAGCTGACGATCAGCCAGTCCATACATATTCTTCCAAAGTCGTCGAATCACTTATACGTTAGTTTCAATTATCAGCGAAATCGACAAAACTAAAAAGAAGAGAATCCAGTAATGAGAAGATATAGTCGATTTTGAATTCATAATTTCTTCCGCCTCTTCACATGCGAATTATTTCATGTTCGTTATGTATGTGCAGATCGAATACTTTTATTATATTTGACATATTTTGTATACTCTGATCGAAAGGTGTATAAACCTATGAAAACAACCATGTATTCTATTGATCGTCAGTTATTATCTTATCTGGCCGCACGGACGTATACCTACTCAAGCTCACGTATATTTGCAATAGCCTACACAATAATTCTATCATACATATGAATTTCATAAATTTCGATATTTACCGTCGTTTTAAACTAAACGTTCTTTTTCTCAAACGTGTCTGTATTTTCTGAAATCTGTATGTGATGCAATAACAAACGTAATCGAAACTTTGTAATCACCTTCTGATTTATGCACCGTTGTGCCGTTATCCAGTCACGATTATCAGTGCGACCAATATGCGATGTCATCACATGGATTTCGCATCTGTGGGCACATAAGAGTAAATCAATCGAATGAAGTATATCTACTTTAATGAAGATATCATTTCACAGTGAATACAACTGTTTACACCGTTGTACTTTGCAATCTAGTTTCGCATGAAGTAGATTTATGTGAGAGAATCGTCCACTTAAGACCTAATATCAATATCTAGTCAACTCCCACACGATATTTTCCAGTAGTCAGACGTCCATGGGATGGACATTCACAACAAAACTATTGTTCATCGCAATTGTCACATAATCACGTGTAAATGATGCTGTTATTTAACAAGTTCAATGTTGTAAACTGTTACGAAAGTAATCAGATTTCATTGAATGAAAACAATCAGATGAATAAGGATAACCACATTTCACAATGTACCAACAGCGTGATCTCAGTTTTTATGCAAACAACGTTGAAAGTGATCTGTGATTCAATAAAACAACCTTATTCTTATTGAAATGACTACCGAAATAAAAAGCGTTTTCAATAAAGTACGAGATAAAATTAACAAAGTCAGCATGATGAATACAATCGACAAGATGTTTGTGAGATTCGTGGATACATTTCCCGATTTTTGTGAAATCCTAACCACAGGTTTTGCTTAGATATCACCAATTCATTGCTTATATCAACGTCTGTAATTTCTCGAGTTATTTTGTGTTGTTTGGTAAATGTTGTTTCTTTTGCAATATTGACGTTTAAACCATCCTGAATAGGAACAAAACAGTGTAAATATTACTCAATATAAATAATTCACCACTCATTATACACACTTGACAGTATTGATGACACAGTTCAATTTAACGAATAGTTACATAATTTACATACTCACAATGTGATCAGGGAATAATGATGTGGAAAATCTGCTACCAATTTGACTGTCCATGTGATAATTACAGATTTCCCGAAAACAATCTGACAACGTATATTTCTGTGATGGAATGTATTTCATGGATGTCACATCTTATCATAGACAGAATTATAATCAACAAACTTACAACCGACAGCTTTCTTATTGCAGCAAGGAGTCAGAAGTACTTCTTTCGGAGTTCATCTATGAAAAACTAAGAACATGTAATCATTATCCAAAGATGCCGCTCAATTTTCAACTTTTAATCCAGCATATGGAGGAAGCTCAGCATTTTTTCTGATCCATCGACATCTGGTGCGCAAATAATTTCCTGATAATCTTTGTGGTTCGTCATTCTACGTCAAATTCGTCTAATTGTGGCGCACAATACGTATCTTTTTTTCGTTTTAACAATCTTGTCATTTGACGTTGTATTATGCAGCTGGGATTCGTCCACCATAATAGTTGATGTTCAAAGAGAATCTAAAATGTGATTACCTGAGGACATGTTTCCGAATGATAAATAATGCACGAATTACTTAATGCACATTTTAAAGTGGGAAATACGGAGACAAAAATCACGACAACAACGATGCAATGCTGGTACATGGAACAGACTTAATGAATCGCATCACTGTCATTGTTTATCATATGTGATACAACAATTTCGCCTCAAGATTTGTATATACATAAGTGACGTTTCATTTTCTATGATTAGTAACACTTGAACAGGATTCGTTTTCACGATTGTCAATGAAACTGAGCTGTGTATTTATTTCATAATGTCAACTGATTCAGTTTATTTCGGAAAATAAATACTTTCACATTGAAGGAATCATCAACTGCTGACTTGAAGGTTGATCTCTGCTTTCGAAACTGTAATAACTTAAACTGACTGTGATAGGCTTCGACTGAAGAACAAAGGTAAGCCTAGGTGGCAGATGACATTGGCTATCACTATTCACAGATGACCCTTAAGACTCATTCACTTCACAGTGGATTCAATAAAACATTTTGTTTGGCGATTTGTAAATGACACATGACTCGTTAGATCGATTTTCTCCAATTCGCCTAACGATACAAAGTTCATGTGATAGACAGAGGTTGTTTTTGTTATTATTCAAACTAGGAATCCTTGAAATAACGCAAATTAGACAGAATAAAATTAGTTGAGTTTGAAGAAACATATTCTAATCGGAATTCGTAAACAGGCAGTCATCAAATACAAGAGAGTCATCCGTACATGAGCACATCACAGACCTACATGTTGTATGCATTTAGAAATACGTTTCAAAGTATTGTGATTTCTATCCGAGTTTTAATCAGATTGAACTGAATATAATAGAACATCAAGTTCTATCATTTACGTTACATTTGATACGACATACATACACGTATGCAAAACAAACATCCGTGTAATTCTTATTTTACAAAAGATTACTACATTTTTTAAATCATTCTCTTTTGCAGTAGTTCATCGCGAATGTTTTTCAAAGATGTAGGGAACGAGAACATCAATGGCAGTAACGGAATACAATTGAATACAGAATCTGTTTGTCAAAGTCTGAACTATATACAGTAAATACTTCCAATTCAAAGTGTCAACCAATCGCCTCAGACTTCATTGTTTCTTCGTTTCCACACTAATTACTCTTCGTTCTCGTTGTCATTTCTTTGATCTTCTTAACCTTACGCCACGAAGTATTTCACTTTTGATTAATGACTATTTACAACTGTTGACATTTCTAGCACATAGCACAAAGTGACAATTGTGAACTACATCTTCTTACGAATATTTACTGTTTCAGGCGTTTGAAAGACTATGAGTCTGACATGCTTTGGTAAACGGTGACTAACCATATAATTATTTGAAAACGATTGGTTCATACTGGCACTGTGACCAGTTTGTACCTAGTAAGCCAATATCTAGCTGTTCACTTTCTTTACCGAACCCTTGTTTAGCTACACTGGGTTCCTTGCGAGCACGAAAATGTAAATTCCTAGAATTTCGATAAGTATAACGTGCTCCGCAAGAGCAGTTGAACTGCTAAATTCAAAATGAGGCGGCTATTTCCAGTGATTCATTCTTTAGCCTCAGTGTCACTTTGGGCGCATAGAAAACACTAATCGTGATTGTTCAGCGTTGACAGATTTTTGTATTGTCCCGCGTGAGCTCTAAGTTATCATTTCATTAGCCGCATTCCCTGTGAAATTGTTATATCTTGTTGCCGAGTGGATGCCTAGTTAATGTGTGACTTGATGAGACCGCCAATCAGAGAGCAGCGAATTGTCGGTTGGAACAGTGATACACGAAACCTTAAGAGCAGTCTTGAGTACTTATCAGTTCTGCGATCTGCCTAGCCCGGCCAGTTAATTCCAAAACACCAATAACAGCCTCAGTGGTATGAATCATTGTATTTCAAATATACTGAGTTTATATACCAAACAGACTGACCAAATCGTATCATAAAATAGAAAATAACATTTGTACAATATTTAGGCGAATGTGGCTGTGAATAGTAATCAATAAACTGATGATAACTCTGGAATTGTATAATAATAGTTCAAAGGTCAAGATACATCGTCTTTAGACTCAATGTAGTTACATTTTGGATTTGGTCAACAAATTGTAATACATCCTTTACACTGCGTTTTACAAGTTTTTTTCTCGAGAGCTTTAAATACAGTTATTAACAATCTAGCTATAGTTAGATAAGAAGAGTTATATATATATATATGTGGCAGTTAATATATCCACAAAATCCATATTTATGTAAGTGTCCGACATTTGATGTAGAACACAATGGTTTTAATGAACTCAACAAGCTGAAGGTGCTCGGTCACAAATCAGCTTCAGATCGCGTAAGGAAACGCCATGTTCAACTTCCCCTAAAACCGCTAGCCAGTTTGGATCAGTCGCATCTTGATATACTGATAACCTATCAAATATGTTTCCGGAAATCTTCGCCTTTGACTTTTGTTTTCGTCACGTGGGCGCTACTCAATTATGGAAGGTGTTACTGGTTGAAGTTTTATCAAACACAAATTACCTGTGGCATCTTCACATGTCTCGAATTGATCTTCATGGGATCCCCGTTTTTTGTGACAATCCATACAATCTTGACAGATGAGTTCCCTTTGATTCAATTATTTTATATAAACCCAACAAAATAGTCTGTTAATTTTGAGCTTCTTAAGAGACCTGCTTAGTTCACTCTATATCTTATTATTGAGATAACCATTTAAAATCTTAATTTGCCATCCAGGATGATACCCGTTTTGTCAATATAATAATATTATGATATGTATATATATATGCATATATATATATATATATATATATATATAACAAATGATGATAATTTACAATTTACCCTTCATCGTTATTCAGGACTGCAATTGATCCATCTCATATTGGCATATATTCATTCTGTAGAAACTGCAGTTTCAGGAAAGATGGAAAAATTAATAGTGATACAAGAAATGTTTCTATGCGTCATGTTTCAACTTCCTGTTTCTTTCCCGCTTAATTAAAATTTTGTGAAGCATTCCCGTTTAAGTGAAATATTCAAATGTAAACTTTGAAAGTGATTGAAGTTGAGATTATCAACTTTCATAAAAAATTATGGCTTTGCCAAATGCAATACAACTATTATTATGATTGTGTATTTAATTAGTATCATACTACTTATAGTAGTATTAGATGACTCATGTCATTAAACTTTCACTGTTTGAGTTTACTTATCAGAAGGTTTTCAATATGGTTGTTTCAATGAAAATTTATTTTTATGCTTCAATAACCATCTATCTCTAATCTTCTTTAAGAGAATGACTGCTCTTGTGGAAGAGGAAAACTTGATCATTTAGTGGCATATGTGGCCAACTTCAATGTCTAACTACTTAAACCGTAGTGTTTTGTGATATTTCTTCATGAAACGTATTTCTATACGTTTTTCTTTGTTTAATAAAAGAACCAAAAATGAAGTGATTAATAAATGAAGTGAGTCAACTTGAACTAATGAGATGAATAGTATAAAACTAGAAAATATGACAAAACGGTCAATATTTTTCAAGGACACACATGGTCACAAAGTGTTATTGCGCTAATAATGTAATATGGTCTACATAGTTTCAACTAAATTAGGCATTAAGTAGTAAGTTTATAATGAAAATATATTTTCTTTTAGATTGAAATGAGTAGAAAAATTATGTTCCTAACATTTCGTGACTGAGTGTAAGCCACTCCTTCCCAAAGCAGGGAATAAATGCTTTGAATAACCTTTTCTGGCTAGCGTTCTTTTACCTAGTTAGTTTTCTACGGAATAAGGTCGGTAACCTCATGCTTAACCCCCTCTTTTTGTCTGGGCCTGAAACCAACAGTAGACACTGGAGGAGCTACAGTTGAATTTTAACTACTTCTTCAGAGTGAATACATAATCGAATTAAAATACATTGAATCACAAAATTAAAAATACAATGTTTCCACTTATTGGGTATGCGGCAGATGAAATGATAACCTAGACCTTACACAGGTCGATAGAAAAATCTTTCAACGCCAAACATCTACGACTACTGTTTTCCACGCGCTCAAAAAGGTACCGAGGCTAAATGATGAATCACTCAAAATGGCCGCCTCATTTTGTATTTTCCATTTCAACTGCTCATGTTGAGCAAGTTATAGTAGTCGAAGTTCCAAGAATCATAATTTTTTTGCTCGCAAACATCACACAGTGTGTCTACACAAAGGTATGGTGGAGAAGGTGAAGAGCTAGATATCGCCTTATTAGTTACAAACTGGTCATAGTGGCAGCATGAATCATTCGTTTTCAATAAATTATAAGGTTAGTTACCTTTTACCAAAGCATGTCACACTCATAGTCCTTCAAACTGCTAAAACAGTAAATGTTCGAACAAAAAGAGCTGCGCGTGCAAAAGAAATGTCTTTAACCACTCACCTCCTCCTCTGGCCAATCTCAAGTCCAAATAATCAGTGGTGATCTTAGCTGCTGGATGGCCTAACTTGACTTCTGAACTACTTCACAGATCTTTGTTTTATTATTATTATCATAATAATAATTATTATTATTGGTTGAACATCATCTCCCCTATACATGATTCATTCACTTTCCATTTATACATCTTTATTACGTTTTAGTAATAACGTTTCACACAACATCGTCTTCCACTGAAAATTTGGTCTAATTGTATTTGCGTTATTATTCTCCTCACACTGTCTGGTCTACATTTATTCTGATCATGGATCTTGACAAACCTGCAGCTCCGGAATCAAACGGGTAGCTGTCATATGTCATTTTTGCACGATATCCACTTCACCTTTTAAACAGGGGCTTGAAGTCCGAACATATTTACCAAGCTTAGCTATCACTAATGTTGTACATACTATAGTGAACATGATAATGTCAAACTTGGTGAATGTCCGTCTTAAAGCTAATAGGTTCCTAGACCCCTTGGCTGCAATTTCCCGGTAATGAACCGTGGTCTTAAGAACATTACTCACTGTCGACTTAAGATCATTGTGAGAACGGACAATTAGAACAGGCACTTCACCTTTGCTCTACCTTTTAAACTTTGAATCCCTAAAGTGCATGTAGTTACACTTTGCCACGTTGACAGGCATCAGCCTCTTTTTAGACTAGTTAATCACAAAATTTAAGTCTGCCTGAAATTCACAAGCATCTGAGTCCTTCACTATTTTTGGCGAGATTTTCACATCGTGAGCATATAATAACATAGAGGACTCTACTATACTTGGAAAATCATCTACATACAGCATAAAAAGCAAAGGACCCAGGGCAGAACTTTGAGGTACTCCACTCAGAACTGGTCTTGAGGTGGAGCACATACAATTCACTCTGACTTTCTGTCTACGAGCTACTAGGAAGTCTATAAAGTCATTTAAAGAGAGGCCTGGCGATACCAAGATTTTCTAGCTTCAAAAGCATTCGTTGTGTTGACACATTGTCAAATGCTTAGCTGAATTCTATGTAGATCGCATTCACCGATTTTTTCATTGTCTAAAGCCTTTGCTCAATTTTTGCATGCTATTAGGATGTTTGTTGTTCATGATAAACCTTGTCTGAAACCATGTTTTTCGCTATTTCTTCCTGAAGGTGGTAAGACAGTCCTTTGACTGACATCCTCACTGTGTGTGAAGACCAAGAGCAAGAGGGACGAGGAGCTTCAGAGGTCATAACTGGTGGAGTCTCGATTGTGTTGGAATAGAGCTAGTAAAATTGAGGTTTCTAACTGTGAGCAATCAAATGACGTTACCAATCATCCTACTTACAATTTTACCCAGTTCATATTTAGTGCATTAAAGTCACCTACTAAAAGGCTCCTACCCCTACAACACCAGGACTTAAGTTTACTTGGGAGGATGTGATCTATCAAACATTCTGGACTGTGATGAACTACAACTAATTCATAACTTTCCGTCTACATTTCAGGATCCAACGCACTAGTTCACAGCAACTCTTATGGTCAAGATACTTTTCGTTTGCAAAATAACTCCGCCTATCAGCCCTACTGGATAAGAAGCCAATCAGCTGAATTTCAAAGGTAACCTTCAAGAGGCGGCTTTTCTGAGTATTTTCAGAATCCAACTTTTGTCCTATTCTATAAACTTTATAGACGCTATCTTTTGGAACTGTTTCTGGTAGTAGGTTGCTTAATAATGATTCAATGTGACTGAGATCGTGCTCAAATCTAGCATTTGGTTCCTTTTCGAAAGGTTATCTTAACTTATGAAAAATGACTGACCTATCACCGAGGTCCGTCTTACCACACAGTATAATTTGAATTCCTGAAATCATCTCTCCCTTGCAATGTTTTTTTAATTTAGCATCAATGGTAGAGGTCACATTCTGGTTCACAAATTTTTTTTTCCTGGATGTGAAGGTGAACCAATCATTTCCTTTGTTTTGTCTTGTGATCACATCCTCCAGACCGCTGGACTTTCCTCCCTCAAAGTTTGTTTTCCTTTGATATGTAAATCCGGAACTGTGAACCTAGATTAACATACCTTAGTACTGTCTGTAATTAATTTCTTCTTCGCTGGATTTATCTTTTTTCTCGTGAAGGTACCTACATCCGTATACTTGTTATTTGATTACGTGGTGGGATACAGCTCGATGGTCTCATTGAAACCCAGAGCTAGGCTCATGTTATTACTCGCTATATACTCTAAAGTGGAATTCTGCTCATCTCCTGCTGCCTGTCTATTTGAGGGTAATTTTTTAATTATATTCAGCAGCGCAATAGTCTCTAGAATTAGCAGAGACTTTGTAGAACGACACGCTTTCCATAGCCAATGTGATAAAGGCTTTCAACACCTTTTGTGTGCAGCCGGTTTGAGTTCAGTGCATATATTGTTATATCACATTGCATCATATTATCTGCAAGTGAGTCGCATAAACATTTGCCATAACGAAATAATACTTGAACCGTGAATTTGTTTTATGATCACATAGCGAAAACTGATCTCTAGATAGAGTGTCTTTTTAAAGTTTGATAGGTGATAGACACACAAATAAAACAGAGATTTGTATACAATTGTACCTATCAACATTGAAAAGATAAAAATTTTCGACTTCGATAGCTACAGAACAAGAGAAACAGCTAATAAAAACCAGTGTCATGTGAACAGGATGAGATAAGATATCTAACTGCGGGGATCCCCACAATCTTCCCAAGCAGACTGTCAAAGGTTAACAGTCACACACCTAACCACGACGTGACCTTGAGCTTGGTCAAACACGACCTTATTACCCATAGTCCGGCAACATGCAAAAGCAAATTAGACGACATCACAAAAAGTGGTTAAGTGATCTGGTGAAAGTTTAAAATACAAGACAGTGAAAAAAACAAATAAGTTATCCACTAATTTTGTTCGAATCAAGTATTGTTTGAACGAGTCAATAAACCGTAAATAATCTTTCAAATCCAGTATTTCTCGAGCAGATATTTACTCAACTCGTCAATCTTATTGAAGAAACTTTTGAGTTATATCAAATTAAATGTGTGTTATGCAAACTACATATATGATCGTTATGTAGCTCATTCTGAGAGATAACATAGGAGAAATTAAGAATAAACTTCATCAATGAAAACCAAGAATGGACCACTTTGATTTATGACAGTAATCTAAACAAATCATCTGTATCTCTACCGAAAAAAACTCAACCGTCCATCCTGAAAATTTACCTCTCAGCTTGTTTAACTGTTTCATCCTAATAACACGAATTAATCAGATACGAAATAAATAATCACAGGTCAACCGGTATTTTATCTAACGGATAGTTAAAACAGTATTCTTTCAAATGCAATCAAAATATTACATATGCTTTACACAAGGTCTGAAAATTTAGGGTTTGGGCTGTTGCGAGTCCATGAATATGAGTTACTGATGGATCCTAGAACAGAATGAAAAAGCTGTATAACAGTCGACAACATTCAAAGCTCATCAAGTTGACATAAATCATTATCATCATTATTATTGTATCTCTTGAAGATATCCTATCACTTAGAATGATAAAATACATCAATACATATTTGGATTTCCAAATCAGAACACGCGGTATTCGATAAATTTTAAAATATATGTAGCTACGTTACTATGTATACAAATCTGAGTAATTCTTTGTAAGGATTTTACGTAGATTGTTGAATTTCATGGTTACTATCGGATACTAAACATAGAAAATACGTGTAAACCGGGAAAGACTGGACTTGTCAACAATTTGCATACATGATCCAATGATAGTTTGAATCATAGATCTTCAAATCTCACAGTGATAATAAGTATTCTTACTCGTTGAACACACAATGGTTTGTAAAGTCAGATATTTAGAGAAATCCAGAAACATTTCGTCTGAATCTCTTTCTAGTGAACATTCATCACAGAGACATACCTGAAGTCTCAAAGGAATACTTTTTCTTGAAGTAATTTCACCTCGCGTATTCTATGTTCATATCTTGAGAGGTCAGTGCCGAACTTTTCCGTACTTTCTGACGAGTGCAAAATAGAAAATATTGTGGGTGAAGTGAACCGACACTATCGTCATCAATCGTCGGAAACTCTGAGCGACATGACTCAGAATCGATCACAATGTTGAAGGTGTATACATTCTGTGTCTTCCCATTAACCGTGAGATTAGACTTTTGTTTTATAGCTTCGTTTCTACGAACTAATTCTTTTCTTCTATACTATATTCCTATATACAATCTTTCTTTTATGAATTACAATCAATGAAGAAACTACTTCTACCAATTCGATGTTCAATTAGTTGTGCTAATGAGAAGTGGAAACTTCGATCTATGAATATGTGCCTGGTCCAAAATTATAGCTGACTAACTCTATGAGTATAACGGTTTAAAATACAATTTGAAAAACCATTTTAAATCAGCCTGAACAGACTCCTGAAATACTTGCGTGAGTCAATCATGAATAAAAGCTCTTAAGATGATGATCTCAACGACGATGATGAAGAATATCTTACATCATAATCCGTTATCTTTCACATTATCAACTTGAAATACAATTTCATCGCTACATAAGCATCATGGTTGAATGTTGAATTTCCACTGAATAAAATATTTAGATGAACTAATTATGAAGGAAGTAAAGAAAGAAAAAGAAGAAGGAAAGGAAAAAGAATATATGAAAAGAAGATTGAAATAGAATGATTATTGATCTAAATCAAAGTAATGACTATATTTGTAGGATAGTCTATAACTAAGCCAATTTCAAGGTTATCAGCATGAAGCTGTGAGGATTGTTAAGTTTTTTAATTGAGATCATAAACTGATGAAAATTGGACCATCAGTGAGTTCCTGGAAGCACTAGACAGCCGCTTTGCTCTAGTATGGGACTGCTACAGCCCTGTGCATCCGAAATTTCGCATTTGATTTTCGAATGCAGGATCTTTCGTCTAGCTTAGGCTGTAGACCATTGAGTCACCTAACATCCAGCTGCATAACAGTCCATTTTCCACCAATCCACGTTATTGTGCGAATGTTCACCATTTTCTTCGGTGAGTAACTGCAGCACGACACACACGGTTGAAATTCAGTGGTCACAGCTTCTCAGTGGAACTCCATGAAATCTATTTTGATGCCAAGCACGAGTGATCACATGACGAAGAGTCACTAACTAAGACAAAACAGCCGTTCACTGCTTCCATGTTTTTCTCGGTCATCTTGCTTTGATCAACTCATGAAATCAGCTGTGAAATTACTACAATCTCCATAAACTCAAATCTTGGTGTGTTAATTTACAATCAGTTATTTTCATACTTAGTATATTTTGGAGAGAATTATCTGATAAGGTAGAAAAATAGATGGTTGTCTGTCGTGCTAGTAACTAACAATTTGAAAATTTCCATAGAATATTCAATCACTAAAAAAATTAAAAAAATTTAAACACAAAAAGAATTTGGAGGCTGATTGGAGGTTTATAGAATCCAGTCCAGGTGTATGGTGATGCGCTTTTAAACCACGGTAAACATAGAGGCTGGATTAACCTCTTCTGAACACTTGAGTCTGCTTTCCAGGCATTGGTGTGAATGGCTTCAGATACGTAGATCAACTGTAATCTGACTTCTTCGGGCAGATTGTTTGGAGCGTGTTATCAAACAGAGAAAGGTTTATAGATTTTAATATGATGTTCAGTATTTACCAAGTGGGAAGAAACGAAACTATAAACCGAAAGAGTGACTCATTTTTTCCAGCCATGTTGGTACATGTTCACGTGCACTCAAGGACAAAGCGTTCTCAGCATGACCTTTGTAACTAGCTTCACAGGAGCAGTTGAATGATTATACACACATGAAATAGCCCATCATCAGTAAATTTACAATAAACATGTTTTCCTTCTATTAAAAGTTTGTATCAATGTAACTTGATCATAACCAAAGATATCTTTCATCCCTTTAGCCATGATTTTCAATTCATCAGGCAAGAAATATGGATTGATAACTTGCCAAACTGATCTTGGTGAGGTGTGTGATGATGAAGGAACTTCTGACAACCATGCGTCAATACATAATTCACTATTATGAATGATATTGTCATGATTCTGTTTAAGATCATTCTGCATCTGAATATGAACACAACATTTCGATAGCACATCTGAGTAATTGTGAACATTGTATTAACTTTGGACCATGTATTAAAAGGTAGTGTATTCATTCATTCTTTGAAGTTACTGATAACTGTATAAGTAGTGAAGACGTGATTGGTGACAATAACAACGTCCATTTAAGCCATAAAAATAAATGAAAAGTTGAGATTATATCAAAAGATATTTCCACTTGCTTAACTGTAACTGTAAATACGGAGAATATAAGTCAATTACCATAAATTTTATTATTATTTAATGACATATTGGTGCCAGTCTTAAAAGAGGTTGTTCGTAGACTCTGTAGCTGAATTGTAACGTTTTTAAATTCATTCAGTATTGTTTGTTTGAATCTTCCCATCGATTTGTTAGGACTGCAACGGGTCAATCTCTAATTGGCATATGTGCATACTGTGCGTATTGCCTCAATATAGCCTTATTTCACAAGCATGGTAAGCAGAGATGGATAGTGACTAGCAGGGAAATCCAGTTTGACGCGCGTTTCGTCTTATTTGAGACTCGGCAGCTGAAAGTACCTGCATCTCAGAGTTGATGTTCACTCTGGGACTCGAACCCAGTACCCTCGCTTCAAACGCCATCGCGTTATCCAATCGGCCACTGAGTCCTGATAGCCACTTGCTTGTGCGATGGGGTGAAGTTTAAATTCATTCAGTATTGTTTGTTTGGATCTTCCCATCGATTTGTTAAGACTGCAACTGGTCAGTACTGGATTTCACTGCCAGCCGCTATCCATCTCTGCTTACCATGTAACGTTTTTTGATCATAAAACTAGATGACGTTTGTTCGAGTTATATATAAATTATCTGCACATGCTATGCTGCATATAATTCCGATTAGAAAGTGTGAGCCAAAGCAAAATTTTTATTGAAAGCTAACTGCATATTATCTTCGGTATTTTTACATCTTAGTCGTTCATAACTTCGTAAACAGATTGATGATTGCAATACATGTCTAAAATAAGTGACTAAAGGTTTACTTCTTTTTTATCTTTACTCTATAATAATATATCTGCTATTCATGGTACATTGAATCGTCATTTTTCAAAAGAACCCTGATCGTATTAGCCACCGAAAACCGATTTTGAAATCTTCCAACATCGATTTCTGAATATCCACAATATTGAAGTCTGCAGGCAGTTTAAATCAGATCAATTTATGGGTTAGAATTGTTGATGAAATGATTCCAAATCATATTAGTTGCATGAAAGTAAATAAGTAATAAATGAGTGACTAGTAAAATATCATATTGTTCAGTTAGCGTAGATAAAGTGTACTTTTATTTGGTTGAACATCAAGATAAATTTGTGTATTACATCATCATGCAGACTGATATTTGAAGATACACGACATTGAATTATGATTGATTGATTTATTTTCATAGTTTACATCTTAAATCTTAGAGAATGCATGTTCAATATCATGTGTAGAAAGGTTTTTTAATGAGTCTCATGTTGAAGCCAAATATCCGACATTCTATAGTAATCAAACTTTATCTAATTAACCTAAGTACGTAAAAGCATACACTTATGCCGTATACTACTTTAGTCTGTCAACATAAGTAGTATGTAACATTTATTGATAGTAGGGAACCTATAGACAGAACGTTGAGAAGATCAATTTGGATAACGAAAAGGGTAAATAGAAAGAGTTTGTGTACTGGTAGAATCATACAAAATGTTTTGAACAAATAATGGAATTTCGAAGATGAAGTCAATAATGTATGGTGCTCATATTTAATTAGGACTTTGATGTAACAATAATTCCGAAAATTTTTAGGTGAATGTTTCTGTTTCAAGAGAAAAATATAATCATTATAACTGTAATATAGGGATTCGTCGTGTAGAATATCTGATTATTTACGTAACAAATATATTTTGTTCATCTCTCTTAGGAATACAAATATCATCATTGTACATCGTCGCCATCTATCACCTCATTCCACTTGACTAATTTAATATTTTAGCAGTCTTTATTCCATATCCTGAAAAAATGGCATGATATGAATCTTAGTTAGAATGAAAATGTCGTTTTCTTATATTAAGTTGACTGACAATCATTTTGACACACACAGAACAAAGAAGGGTGACTTTCTCATTTTACAAGGTATGACTAATTTTCTAAAAAACAAAATGAATTTGAAACAAATCTTTTGGCTATCAACTCAAAGATGCTCATGCGTCAGCTGTGAATAAACACTGTAACCACTTGCCATCTGATTTTTATTTCTTGACCAATTTCATTTTTATGACAAGCAGTAATATTTATACTGATAGTGTTTCATTCCATTTGAGTTGGATTCATATGCATCAGATAATTTGCATAACTTGTGGCATGTATTGTATATATCTGACGATATGAAACCTGTTGCGCGTTCAAATTCTTTTTGTGGACTCGCGAGTGAGCACTAGTGAGAAACTCAACACTAGTACAAGTCGGATGTTCACCAATTTCAAAATTCTCAATGGTTGTTTTATCTTCATGTGAATCTTTTAATTTACTCGGACAGTTGTGAATCACCGTACGTGACAGTTTTACGTACTTGCTTATAAGTATTCCGCCTTCTATTGCTCCTTAGTTAATTGTGTGTCAATTGAGTGTCCAAATTGATTCATAATTGAATTTAACTATCCAGCTGCGATGAATTAATTCATGATGTAGTACCGTGTCTTCAGGAATTATCATTTATTACGATGTTTAACCGGCATGAATCATAAGTTAGACGCAATTGTTGAATGTGTCTAGCGGATAGAAGTTATCTGATGCCCTCAATAACGGTCCTGTGATGTTATCAAGTTCTTCAGGGAATCCTACGTTGCACTTACATCGACCAACATTTTGTAGAGTAATTATATTGGAGAGGTAAATAAAGAGTAAATAGACAACTTTTCTATGGTTGCTGTTTTCAAGTTATAATCAACAAGCATAATGTAATGCATGAAGCCGATTGGTAACACCGGAATAGTTTGTTGTGCAATCTAGTAGTCAAGCACACACGAGACAAAATGAATGAAAGCACATTAAGCATAACGTGACGTCATTTTTCAAAATCGTGGTCAAAAATATATTTGAGTATCGGAAGCTCTCAAATTATTTAGATTAAATACCGCGGTTTGATATCATCATTAGCGTAATGAACAGTAGTTCAGAGCTACAACATATACAGTTTTGTCACAATTCAAGCATTCAGTATGACGAAATAAAATTGATTTCCGAGAACGGAATTCGCCTCTTGACACATAAACTCTGTGATTCAAGTACAGTCAGCTGACAAGTCTTAAATGTGACGAAGTACAGCGTGGCCTTCATTCTATCGCTTGCCAACATACATCTCTACTTATATTACTTGTGAATCAATATCAATGGAGAGTCAACTTGCACACGATGGACCTATAACATAAAAAGACTGGTCAGTTTTCAGTATCCAACATCAACAAGAACATTTAATCAATCAATGCAGATGAATCTTTATAGAACCTTTTCTTCTTATTTGATCAGAATAAGACGTATTATGTGAAACCTATTGTACAATAAAGTGATCAATCAATAACACGAAACAACAATCTGTTTGTTTTTAAAATCTGTCATCTTGTTTCACAATGCTTACTCAGAATTTTTACTAGTTCTTTCAAATCTCATTCCTACCTGAGTATCAACGGAACTGTTGGTATTATTTCATATTTCACAGTTATAACACTTTCATTATATCAGTCTGTCGTCCAGCTTTCATTTAACAAGCATTATTCATTAACGAAGTCGACTAAGTTTTCTTATAAAATATTGGAAGAGAGAATTCCAACAGTTTCAGCTTAAAGGACGAACGTCGTCAGTTTCGATTTGTATTTTCCAGTAGTCAGATGTCCGCAAAATGGATATCCAAAAGAAAAATATTGTACATTACAATTGTCACATATACAAGATGGGGTTAATTCACAAATTGCAATGTTGTAAACTGTTGTAAAACCAGTCACATTTCAATGAACAAAATGACCAAATGAATTCGAAAAACCACACTATATATTCGGAACAGTGTCATCCGTGATTTTCTGAATAAAAGAAAAACAACGGCAGTCATGATAATAATCAAATATTTACCAGAGCAGATTCATTGTTTTCGTCAGGTTCCTTCAGATCATCTCCCAAAACAGCTTCACCGAATTCTTCATTTGTTTCTTCTTCTTTCGTCTGTTTTGCTTCATTCGAAACAATGACACCTGAATTCTCCTGAGAGATAGAAGAACCCCAATTTTAATTATGTCATCATTCATTGTACATGTTTATCGCTATTTATACTTTTTCACATTTACTGGGTGTCTTCAGTGAATAATGTATAGAATATCTGCTGTCAACGTGACTGGTAAAGCTTCAAGTGCACTTTTTGTTTCAACAAACTACCAACTTATTTATTTTTGATGAAATTTGTTACTTGGATTTCATATCTTGTTATAGTCAAAATTGTAATCAACGAATTTCGAATCGACACTTTTTTTGTTGCAGTCCACACAGAAAACATAACAAAGAATCAGAAATATTTGTACCGGACTTCATCAACGGGAATCTAAGAGCTTGTACTCATTATAGAATAATGCTACACAATTTTTAGCAGATTATGTTTGATCATTCTAACTGGTTTCATCGATTTTACTCGACAGTTGACGAAAGTACCTGTTTCCATATTGGAAATCGTAGATCATTGCACAATTTGTGAGCTGAAAAATAACATGTTACACGGTATTAGATTTGAATATGGCTTCTATTTATCTCGTTGACAGTCCACATCGAACTAAGGCATTGCACTCATATCTGATTAAATATTCTCAACTAATACAATACCTTAAAGTATGCACTGAAGGAAGAATACAATTCAGTGCTTGTTCGTTACAATAAAATATTTTTCCATGTAATCAGATTTACAATGTGCAATATGGTGATATTGAAGATGACCTGTAAAGTCTACTAATTGCTGACTTCGTCCCGGCAACCGTTTACTTTTAAGTCCTGAGTATCCTTATCATTGCTGCTAATGCATATGTTCACTTTCTCACACCAAAGACACATTGATCCGATGTTGATGCATCTTCACATGCTTTATGCGACTTGCGTTTGAGACAATCTACATTGAAAGGAATCAGGTGATTGCATTTGCAATTTATCAAACAAAACATAGGGCAGTTACAAACATGCAAATATAGCAAAGTCTAATGTATCGAATTTTAGATGAAGGTGGTATTTCGTTGAAATATGTCTTGTTTACCGCGGCCACACTCTAGTCTGTGTGTTGTCAGTGAGTAGGGCATTTTGATTCGATCATCAAAAATTATCGATAATGAATAATAACATTTTCAACTGTTTCTTCGATTTCCATTCCTCAGAGCGGTTCATTTTCAGATACATCGCAAGTCGAAAAGCAATGAAGACTTTCAAGTCAATGCACAATCAACTCGCTGACCTACATCATCTTACCCATCGTTTCGTGTCATTTTGTTTATATACATCTCATCACAGTGAAGACTCTTCAAGTATTTCGAAGTGGATCGTTCATCATGATCGTTTATTACGAAAATCTCATCAAACTGAGGACGCTGTAATTAGTAGCAAGTGCATCACTCATTTTTTTAATTGCTCAACTAGTAATCGACGTTTATTGTGACATCACTTAAGACTGATTTCTGGAAATCAAGGGGGAAGTGACTGAAATTATCCTCCAGTTTTCCAATGTTAGAGATCAAAATGATGAATTCCGGTTTATAAACAGTCAACTCGTATCAAATATGGTTGAACGTACCACCGGCAACTTCATACTCAACCAACGTTCCAGTTTTGATCCATTTTTCAGGAACATCTGCTTTGATCAATATCTCATCTAATGTTAGGAATTATACAGAGGTTAACACATAAAATTTTGATTGATATTTTCAGTGAAACAAATTGTTTGCTCGTTTAAGCAGCGATCGTAAAAGAAAACTGTTTCGTTTCTGATTACAGAAACAATGGCGAATCAACATCATTTTCACAAAATAATTTCAGGTAATTTCAGTGGTTCACTGTTCAAAAGACTTAATCAGAAACAATCGACATTATCAGGATGATTTCTCACTGTCAATCATTAACACATTTGATACTTCAATTTCCCTTCAAGATGTGTTAACAACTAATTGATATAAATTTTCAATAAACAGTAACGTTTGAAAGGTGAGTTTACAAACTTCATTTCGCACAAAGTCCCTCCAACATCTCAATGACATCTCGATCAATTCATTTTACACACAAAACAATTGATTAATGTAGACTGCAAGAAAAGCATGTTGGATCACTGTTATAACGTATAGGTGCCCTATTTAATATATGGACGTGATGATGCCCGCGATGAGAGAAGAGCGAATTATCAATCGGAATAATGATACATAAAATACGTACGAGCAGTCTTGAGTACTATTCGGTCCTGTTATTTGCCTCGCTTAGCCAGTTAAGTCCAGAACACAAATAACAGCCTCGGCAATATGATACATTATTCACAGGCATACTGAGTTTATATACTAACCAAACAGACCACATTATACCAAAAAATAGAAAAATAACATTTGTACAATAATTGGCCAATGTGACTGTGTATAGGAGGAAAGTAATCAATAATAACAGTTCACAGGTCAAAATAAAGGTTATGATAAGAGAAACACGAATACGATTAGGTCAGTTATTTAACAACTATACAATAGGGAATAGGCATATTACATTTGTCCATAAAAAGACCTCAGATTAACCATTCCTAATTCGCCAGGGGGTATAACAATCACTATAATAGATCACAGTTAATTTCTGTGCTGACAAAGCGATAATCGTGTACAAACAGAAAGCAACATGACACAAACAGATGATTGATCATGTAGGTCAGTGTGAATCATAATATGAATAATGTTCTTTACCTGCTCCACACTGAATCATTCCGGAAAATGTCGATTCCTTTTTATATTTAATAATTGCCTTAGGAATCTGGAAAGAAGTAATGGAAGTCTGAGTGAAGATCCATCAACACACAATCACCTTTATCAAAACCAACTAGCCATAGAATCATTGTGCTGTCGTTCACATTATCTTACACAACGACATCTGATCACACACAAAATATTTATGTTTCATGGAATGAGGCTCGAAATGGCAACTGGAGCTTAATACAGCTTAATGTGGCTGGTTATGCTTCGGTGATACATCACTCAACCTCGACCTTACCAAAACTGGTGAAATGTTATCAATGTTACACTCAGTAGTAGATCTAAAACTTATGTACTACGACGACTTGTCGTTTACTGAACAGATTATGAAACAAACGTCTAAGTCTCAACGCCTTATAGGTTTCATAACTCGAAACCTTCATAACAGCAAATCTCGTATATTAATGTACAAAGTCTGTGTTCGACCACTCCTCGAATACTGCGCGTTTCTCCTTAGTGTCACGCGCATAAAGGATAAATTAAGACTGCATTCAGTACAGAGACGATTTACACTTCGTACTCTTGGAACTGATAGTGTCTTGACATATAATTCAAGGTGTAGTAAACAAATGCTTGACCCTTTATGGAAGAGGAGACTCAAACATAATTTTATCTTCTTTTTCAAAATACTTAATAAATTCTCCTTCACATCCAGCCAGGCGATTCAATATGCTGAAGCCTCACATTACGACATTCGTAACTCCTTGTCTTTGGCGAAACAAACATATTCTAGATCTTCTCTCTATATGAAATACTTTACCTGTAAGTTTTCTAGGCTCTGGAATAATTTACCTCAAACTATCCGTATGTTAAGCTCTCTCCCATTGTTTGTTCGATCCATTAATGCCTTTTGCTCCTCTGAAAGTGCATTAAATGCTCTAGCGCCTGCAAGTGTATCTTACTCCACAAGTGAGATAAACGTAACTTTAAGTGTTTAACCTCTTACTTGCTATCATTGTTTTGTTGTTCCGTGCTCTTTGCTGTAATCTTACTTTCTCTAGTTGCAGATAATTATCAATAACTCGCTTTGGCACTAGAAAAAACCTTACAGAACATCAGGCTATCCACTTAAGAAAAAATGACAAGTTCCCTGGTGTTGCATTGGCCTGCCATATATAAACTATTTATCAATTACTAAACCAGCAAACATAAAACTTTTTAAATTTCATGTTTGCTCTCTACATTAAATGTTGATTTTTATAACAATCTGATCATGCCTGTAAACTGGTGTGAATTCTGTAAATATTTTCAGAATATATATTATTATTATTAAAAAAATATATATTATATGCTGAATATCCACATCTGTTTATAGAAATGTGACTGTGAGTTGCTCAAATGTTGCTTCCTGTGAATTTGTTGTCATGTGGTGGAATTAATGTGTTGTCGTCCACATTATCTTACACAACGACATCTGATCACACTCACAGCAAGCCCACTGATCTCATTTATCACTTGAAACTATCCTCCATCTTATCCACAATGCTTTTGTGTCGAATTGCTCACTTCCATCCAGTACCATTGAATTAGCGAAATAATTCATTCCATAGTATGTCCTGATTGACTCGAAACAATCGAAACCAATTCAGTTCAACACAGATGAAATCTTTCATCTCATCAACCCCTGTCTAGTTATCCAACATCTATTTTATTTCGAATCTGTGAAAGTACAAAACATTGATAATGGAGTAACTACACACTGTGAACTGATTACTATTTCCTTCTCCAAGTTACTTTTGAAAATTCTGCGGTAAAATATTTGAACTGTATATTTTCAGATGATGAACGTCTTCATATAAGCGTTCAGCATATCGCGAACCGTTGGTCTCTTTCCATCGTGTAAACAATCAGAATTTACGAAGAAATCACTCAAAACACCCAACAGTGTATTTTTAAATATTTGCTCATCTGAAGACGTAGTGAGGCTTGATAGAAAATCACTATTCCTGTACAGTACTCTGATATATACTGTTCGCCCTCAGTCGGCGCAAAGACTCTCTAGATATCATGCATCTTCTATTAGCTAACTTAAAAATTATTAGTAGTGTCAGATAGTCTGTTTACACATTAGAAGATGTTGATTTCTTTCTTACTTGTTCAGCATTTTTTGATGCATTTGACAATATCGATAGGCACAAAATGGTAGTATAATCTGAAGTACTTGAAGTAAGACCTTATTTCTTTTGAATAAGGCAACTCACGTCGTCATAGTAGAGTGATATTTTTCCATTTTTTTGTATCATAATAGTTAACTTGAAAAAAGAAACTGTAAACAGAAGATAATTGAAAATTAGAATTTGAGAGTTTCATGGTAATTGTTGAATAGGACACTGTGTGCCTACTTACAATGTTATCAGATTCAAGCAGAAATTTACATGTCATCTCAAATGTTTTCATTAGTTGAATTAGTGATAGATATAATCTAATGAAGGTCGTGTAAATAAAACAGCATGCATTCTTCACAATGAATGTAAAATGACTAGTTTCTGAGGCTATATTACACCCTCATTTTCAATTTGAAACAATAATTCATCACACCTTTAAATTAGATCCGATAGTTGGAGAGGTGTTCACATTGGTGCAATATTTTCTATATTACACTTGATACTGTCAACTTTATGATCAATCGACAAGGGCTGCGGAGTGTTTGTTTACAAATAGAGTTCTGGAAGTTATTTCGTTATGTAACCCATCGGTATGTACGTCGATCAAATGACTGTGATCAAAATATTTGTTACTGATGGGAAGTAAATAGCTTAATACATATCGTCTTTGCGACCAAATAGTTTGAAAGAATAAAATCTAACAGTGTGCAGTGAGTGAATGTTTGGACAAATATGATGCATCCAGCAATAGATTTTGATGGAAACCAATGTATTTTTTGATACCAGACTGTTCATCATGTTTCTAAAGGCCCGTAAACATTGGTGAATCTCTGCATTTGTTTATCAATGGATGAAATGCAAATATCACTAAATCTATCCATGATCGTGTGTTCAACACTCATCAACTCTACTTTTTTCTTAGTTTATATATTCGGCAATCCAATTCCAATCAATGTGCTTAAATAAAAATTGCTGTCTACGTATAATCCTACCCTCGTCATTCAACGTTTTTCAGTTTTGAGGACGAAATGAATTACGAAAATTTTCGGAATGAGATGTGTGAGTTACAAGGAATGATAGTGCAAATATTATCATTTCACTGTTTGCTTACGTGAACCTTCAACTTCTATGAAACATGACCATCTGATAGTTCCTCTAAAATAACGAGAGTAAAAAGATGTATTAATGTATCTGCCATATGTTCATCCGCCTTTGACAATGAAGATACATTTCAAAACAAAATGAGTTTGAACACAACTTATCATCTTAGTTTAGAGATTTAGATTGACCGATTCAATTAAACCGTAGATTCAAGGATCCTTATTAACATTTCAGCGATATGCTGAGAGTTTCAATCCATTCAACTGTAAAAAATATTTTAATTCTGAAAAGTTGGTTTTCACTGCTTTTAGCTAATCATCCGACAATACTCATGCAAAATGTTTTTCTGAAACTCTGTCACTTGAATGAAACAGTGTTCTGTAATTTAAATTGAACGCTTCTTCAATGTCAATAATAAAAGTAACTGAACTAAGTGAATGAACGTCGTTTTGATGTTCAAAACAATCATGTTGTATCACAGAATGTTCATGGTCGTTAGTTTTAGGAAAAGCGTAAGTTCTACCTTGATGATTATGCGAATGTTATAATCAAGAAGGTGTTAAATATCAACTGATCCAAACACAGTAACCTAGAGGTTTCAAAATTTCAAGAAAAAAGTAAGTGACAAAAGAGATTTGGAGGACATTAAATATTATTTGACAGTTCACTTTCTTCAATAATTCAAACTCATTTCTTGAACAACATTGTTCATTATTGTCCCTGTGCTCAGCTCGATTTCATAAATCTACCAAAAACTGTCATATTAATGACATATCTGTTTCATGGTAGTTTAAATAGAGAGTAAGTTTCGTACTCTCCACTTTATCAAATATATCATTCGACTAGTTATTTCGACTCAGTGAATGTATGTTTATTTTGAAGCGGACTGCTGTTTTATTTAGAATAAATGTCATGATGAAATAACACAAACAAAATAATCACTGTGTACTGGTCAGCTCTCATGAACTGATCAGGTTATATGCTGAATCATTCATGTGAAATAAATGTGAGAAATAAAAACACAAACAAAATATCACTGAATAATGACAGAACCTACTCTGATTTTAAATTCCACATTCAGACCTAACAGTATGTTCTACGCTATTGCCGATATCTCCGATTTCGTTTTCTCCGTATATTTTCATAAAACCTATGTTGATCAAACGAAGACATGCAATTTGATTGATAATCCATAGTGAATGTGTGAAAGACTTTGAAATGAAGTAAAGACTAAAATGTATTGAATAAACGATAATCCAATTGCTGCGATGTTTAAAACTATTTTTATCTAGAACAAAATAGGACATCAGTAAGATTTTTAAATGTTAGAAAAAGCCTGAAACTGATTGACCGGTGACATTCCAACAACTTTGGTTCACGGAATTATTTGTGAATAAAAAAACTCAATAGCAATTTCAGTTTACAAAAATACGATCATCTTACCATCAGTGGATATTTCGAAATCAATGATACCACTGCCGCGAAATTTAACCTAAATCGCGGAATAACTACAAAAATATGTACAAATAATGATTAGTACTTCCTTAGCAAAGTGTTGTCAACTCACCGTATAATAAGATAATTTTTGAAACGTCTGAGGAACTCCTGGAAACATCCGATTAGAGCGAATTAGACGGAAATAAGAACCATGATAAGACTGAATATTTTTATTGAAACCTGACGGATTACTTACATATTCATATGCATCACTTCCGAAAATTACTTTTCTATCGTTCAATGGTTCAAGTTCGTTACAAAAGTCATTACAGTCGAAAAACATTGAAAATAAGACGATAATCGAATAGAGCAATATCAACTGAGCCGACGAAAACGTGTATCTTAAATAGTTCAGACTGATAGATTAACGTTATTTCTTTAAAACAAAGTGAGATTATTATAATAAACAATATAACGTTAACTTTACTGTCAACACTCACCTCATCGTTTTGTTCAAAGCAATAATAAAAACTGACAGAAACTAAAAATTATATATATATATATTGTAAATGTTTCTTTGATTCTCATTGGAAGATTCACAATGACCATAAGAACTAATAAATTTCATAAGACGATATGAACACCGGTAACTAATCATTACTGTATATGAACTGCTCGTCATGTAATTTCTTTTCCTATATATGGAAGTAAACTTTATAGACATATTTGTATTGACCTCAATTAGTCAAAGTGTAGTGAACAAAACACTAGTTGGGGACAATCGAATGTATTTAAGCAAAGATTACAGACTATCTCAATAAATTCTGATAACCAAACAATGAACAGTCAATTTGCAAATTAACAACCAATTGTTTCAATCGTCACTGTTTCTTCTATAATTCCATTGCTCATGCATTTTCCAAACGATTGCGCTTCGTTTCAGTTCTTTCTTCATCGGTCTACTGCGAAAATACATTCTGTATCTGACCAACACCATATACTACTTATATAGATATAAATAGACCACACCACACTCGTCCCCCCTTTAAAGCATTCGACCATGCGGTGGTTCTGCTCGCCAAGCCGCTATCTTCTTCCACTGCAGTCTGTGCCAAACTCTTCGTCAGAATGTCGAGTCTGCGGCGCGCTGACCTCCATAGCTCCGTCGACCTGCCGGGGCACCAACGTCCGCATCCACCCGGCACCTGGGACGTTCAACACCCGTACTCCACCGGCCTGCTGAGCCATCTACATCCGATGTCCGCCCAGCAGCCGCACGTCCCACTGCTCCTCTCCGTCGACAGCATCTGCTACAGCCAACGCCGCCCTCCAGAACACTCCACTCGACGCCACCTCTCCTCACCAGACTGCCCCAACTAGCACCTCAACTCCTGACCCGCAGCGGCGTCCACAGAACAGCACCCTTCCTCCTCCTGGTTGGCAGCGACACCAAATGTAGTGAACAAAACACCGGTTGGGGACAATCGAATGTATTTAAGCAAAGATTACAGACTATCTCAATAAATTCTGATAACCAAACAATGAACAGTCAATTTGCAAATTAACAACCAATTGTTTCAATCGTCACTGTTTCTTCTATAATTCCATTGCTCATGCATTTTCCAAACGATTGCGCTTCGTTTCAGTTCTTTCTTCATCGGTCTTCTGCGAAAATACATTCTATATCTGACCAACACCATATACTACTTATATAGATATAAGTGGACCACACCACAAAAGTAATATCAATGATTGTTTATTGTCGCCATCTATCATACATAACAAATCACTAATTAAATATTATGATTTTCTCTGTTCCATATTTTGAATAGTTGGCATGATATGACAATTGGTTAAAGTGAAAATATCATTTCTTGATCAAAAGTTACTTATTTGATTGACAATCAGTTGGACACACACACTGACCGACGATGAGTAACTTTCTCATTTTACAAAATATGACTATTTTTGTCAAAACGAAATGAAGTAAAAATTAATCTTCTGGCTGTCAACCCATAGTAGGTCTTGCATTATCTGTGAATAAACACTGTAACCATTTGCCATCTGAATTTTATTTTTGGTCGAACATCCTTTTTATGACAATAACAGATCTTTATACTGATTGAGTCTTATCCCACGTGAGATGGATTCATATGCATTAGATAATTTGCATAACGTAATGCATACCCATAAGTTAATTGAGTGTAATTCAGTAGCGTGTCGTATAATTCATTCTGTTGACGAAATTCAATGGACAGCATTTTTCCGGCATAAATAAATGCTAAAATATACTCATGAATTTCACATTATCAGTATTATTTTAACATACGCATTAGGGATTCGGAAACCTTCAAACTGCATCACGAGGCAACCGCTAACTCGCAAGAATATTACAAATGATACTGTCAATAATGTTGATTTTGAGGCGTCATGTGGTAATCGATGTAATAATCAAACAAACAATGTGCATAAAATGCACCATGATAGGATCGAATTTGGTTGACAGGACAACACTAATCATCACGATGATAATAATATTTTTTATAAACAGTACTGCCAATATTATTCCACCACAAGTATATCGTGGAAATGAAGGCATCTTCATAGCTTCAAATCATAGGGTGTTCTTATGCAGATCACCACTACAAACGTCCGAGTACCGGGTGGTTGTTTCTCTCTTCTAGATGACTACTCAATAGTTCATATGGACAATCATGAATCCAACACTACAACACACAACATTCTTTTCGGTTTCATGTTTGAACCTTTAGCTACTTAGAAAAGTACTACTGATTGTTTTACAGTCATCACTCGGAATACAAGAAACGTCTTCATTTTCAATTGTTCACCAACGTTAATCGAGAACCTGAAGTTCACCTTTCCAGTCATCAATTATTGTTGACTAGTTTCGATTAATGTATTTCATCCAATGGGATTCTTAAAGTTGATTCATATTTGAATTTATCTAAGCAGTGGCGATGATATCATTCATCATGAATTAACGTCTCTTCTGAAGATATCATTTATTATGATGTTCACCCGGTATAAATGACAAAATGGGCTCAATAATTGAATGTGATTGCGGAACTGCAAGTAAATGAGAATACTGACTTTTGACTTGATTTTCAATTCTAAGTGTAGATGATCTGACTGTTTAATAAATAAACATATCTACATTGACCTTAGTTTTCACAGAATTATCAAGGATTATAATTTGTTGTTTTCTCTCACGTCATTCTCTATCCTGTGCAATGAGCGTGATATCAATTATAGAATAAAAGACCCCGCATTCTAATAATGTGTTTATGTGATTGATAATCACTTACACACACAGTACAACAATGAGTGAAATTCTCATTTTATAACGCCGACTATTTTACTCAAATCAGAGTGAATTGAAAACAAACATTATGTCTGTGAACTCAAAGAAGGTACCGCATTAGCTATGAATAAACATGGTAACTATTCACCATCTAGTTTTCAATAAGTTCAGTGTTCATTTCCCAGTAAAATGTTCTGGTTTTCACGTCCTAAATTTATCAAATCATGGAACGCCGAATGATAACCCAGATTCACTGAGATTCGACTAGTTATTACGTCCTGTGCTTATTGTTTATTGCCCGTAATCTAATTCTCATTAGTGAATAACAGAATGCAATAAGACAAAATCTGGAACCGATTTTTGCTTTCGCCTTTAAAAATGATGGGATTCTCTTAGCTTATAGTTGTTAAACAATGTCAACGACTTTAGAAGTCTCGTTGATTTACTGACGCAGATGAGAAATAGTGGGAAGCCAGGGATTATGTTTTGAAATACACAACATTGACCAGCTTCCATGTAGATAGTAACGCACTTACCCTCACATTCTGTCTTTAGTCATGCAGGACGTTTCTGACCACTGTAGTGCAGCACCTGTCATTCCAATGCTCATAAGTTTCTGTGTCATATGAATACGAGAAAACATGTCAAGTGCTATTCCAAAGTCTATTAATATCACGTTGACAGAAAAACTGATGTTGTTGACTGCCATCCGATCCTCTTCGGTAACTATTAATTTAGTTAATCATGAATTCCTCGAATGACCCACACAAGTCCATCGATCGATCAATGAGGATGTCTGGTCTCTTAGTGATGGAATATTTACTCTTCAGATATTATGGCGCATTGTGGCAGATATGTACTGCACATTTTGTTTGATCGTTCCTCAACTGACAAATTTGTTCTGAATATGAGTGTTTGAATCACGAGTTTATGACACGATATTCAATGAAATGTTCTTTGCTCGTAATTTCAGAGTTATAACATAGAGATGCGCTTTATTCAAGTGTCATCTACGAATAAATGACGAAGTGTACAAGGGCAGGTACACTCCATTTTTACAATGCAGGAACTACAAATTAAATATTTTTTGGCTTACAGAATGTTTCTCAAGTGCGGTTGTTAAATAGATAGTGCTCGAATTGGCGACTGGAGCTTAATACGGCTAAATTTGGATGGTTATGCTTCGGTGATACATCATTCAACCTCGATCTTACCATCAATGGTGAATTGTTATCTAGGTTACACACAGTAATAGACCTAGGACTTAGGTACTCCTACGACTTCTCGTTTACTGAACATATAGTGAAACAAACTTCCAAGTCTCAACGCCTTATAGTTTACATAACTCGGAACCTTTATAACAACGATTCACGCATTTTAATGTTTGTGTTCGACCACTCCTTGAGTACTGCACATTTATTCTTAGTATCGCGCTCATAAAGGATAAATTAAGACTGCATTCAGTACAGAGACGATTTACACTTCGTACTCTTCGAAGTGATTGTGCCTTGACATATAATTCAAGGTGTAGTAAACTAGGCCTTGACCCTTTATGGACGAGGAGACTCAAACTAAACCTCATCTTCTTTTTCAAAATACTTAACAAACTCTCCTTCACATCCAGCCAGGCGATTCAATATGCTAAAGCCTCACATTACGACATTCGTAACTCCTTGTCTTTGGCGAAACAAACATATTCTAGATCTTCTCTCTATATGAATTACATTACCTGTACGTTTTCTAGGCTCTGGAATAATCTACCACAACCTATCCGGACGATAAACTCCTTCCCATTATTTATTCGTTCCATCAATGCATATTGCTCCTCTGAAAGTGCATTAAATGCTCTAGTGCCTGCAAGTGTATCTTACTCCACAAGTGAGATTATCAGAACTTTAAATGTCTAACCACTTACTTGCCGCTCATTTTACAGACTTTACATTAACACTTTCACTAGAAACTCTATCACGTTTGAATAATATCTAACATAAACAGTGGTAACCTGACTGGCATATTTTGGCAATCATCGTTTTGTTGTTCCGTGCTCTTTGCTTCAATCTTATGTTCTCTAGTTGTAGATATTTATCAGTAACTCGCTCTGGCACTGGAAATAACCTCGAAGAAATACGTTCATAAACCATCAGGCTATCCACTTTAAAAAAAAATTAAAAGTTCACTGGAGTTGCATTGGCTTGCCGTGACATATGCCATATATAAACTACTTAGCAATTACTGAACCAGCAAACATAAAACCATCTTATATTTCATGTTTGTTCTCTACATTAAATTTTGTTTTTTTAATATCAAACTGATCGTACCTGTGAACTGTCGTGAATTATGTAATGTTTTTCAGAATATATAATAATTATTGATGAAGATTTGAAGTGAACAGCGAACAAGAAGCCTTAACAAACTGCGGAAGCTATTTTGAGGACGATATTTCACGTGATTCCAAGCTTGTGAAAGTCTGAAATTTCGTTTTATTCATCCTTTGGGACGCTTCAAATGGATTCACAATTGAATTTAACTATACAGATGGGATGAATTCTTTCATCATGAAGTTCCGTCTCTTCAGGAATTATCATTTTTATGATGTTTAACCTGTATAAATCACAAGTAAGACTCAATAGTTGAGTGTGTCCACAAAGTGTGTCCATGAGTGTGTCCACAATCAGATCAATACAGTTTAAGCCGATGGAATTTATTTAATGCACCCAATAATAGTCCGGTGATTTTACCAAGTTCTTCTGAGAGTGCTACGTTGCACTTATATCAACCAACATTTTTTAAGTTGATAATATCGGAATATTAAATAAAGAGTGAACCGACAACTTTTCTAATGTCACTGTTTTCGAGTTATTACCATCAGAAATAATGGAATACACATAGGCAGCTAATAATATCGTTATATTTTGACATGCACTCTGGTAGTCATACACGTACCGGAACGAAATGAAAGAGAGCAGAATGAGCACTTCTTAACATATTTTTTCAGAATCTCTCAAATTATTGAGATTGAATAACGCGGTTTGATATTATCATTAGCGTAATGAACAGTAGTTCGGAACCAAAACATAATCTATCCAGTTTCGTCACAATTCAAGCATTTATTATCAAGAAGAAGAGATGATTTCCGAGAAAGGAATTGGCCTCCTGACACATCAACTCCGTGATTCCAGTATCGCCAGCCTACATGTCTCTATTGTGACGAAGTCACACGTGACCTGCGATCCATGGCTCGCCACCATCAATCTCCGCTTATATTACTTGTAAACTAATATCACTGGCTAGTCAACTCGCACACATAAAACGTTAAAGGATTGGTCAGTGTTTAGCTATAAACATCAACGAGAAAATTTGAACCACTAAATTAATCTAATATTTGTAGAGCCTTTTCTCATTATTCCATCAGAATAAGACCGATTACCTGCCAGGTTTTGTACAATGAAGTGATCAATCAATGACACAAAACGACAAAGTGTTTGTCTCTTAAAACTGTCATCTTGTTAAGCATTCTTTCCGCAGATATGTTATCAGTTTATTTAAACTTCATTCCTACATCAATATCAAAGAAACTGTAGTATAATTTCATATTCAACAGTTATAACACCTAAATAACAATAGTAAGTCATCCATTAAACAATAAATAATTAAGCAACGAATCATTGAGCTGTCTTGATAACTACTGATGAGGCATTCCAACAAATCACCCTAACAAAGATGGTCGTCAGTTTCGAATGATATTTCCCAGTAGTTAGATGTCAACTATTGTTCATCGTAATTGTCACATAATCCCGTGTACATAATGCTGTATTCTTACAAGTTGTAAACTGTTGTAAAACCAATCGAATTTCATTGAATGAACACAGAAAAATGAGTGCAAAAATCCATAAATAATATTCTATCAAAAAAATGATATTAGAAATTCCGTAAACAATCATAAAAAACGTTCAAATTTACTGAAATCATTATCACCATGTAAAGTGTTAGAGGAATTAATACAAGTGATAAGATTTTCTTGAGAATAAAGAGCCATTTTCCTTTTTTCTGTACAACCATAGGCATATGATACAGACTACGCATATAACAATGAAAGATACAACTATTGGTATGACAATATACAACGTAAATAATGGCATTATATTGTAAGAGTAATGAAGTAATTTTCTCTGTTCATTGTTTCCTGCAATATCTGTAGTCAAATTCTGAAAATATAAAACAGTATAATCATTAATGTATATCAAATACTTATTTAATGAGACTCATTGTTTTCAGTAGTATTTTTCAACTCATTTCTCAAATCAGTTTCCGTGATTTCTCGAATAGTTTTTTTTTGTTTGATAAGTGTTGATTCACTCGAAACATCGATATATGAGATGCTCTGAAGAACAGAACAATGGCAATTATATGATATATCGAATATTTACCAAGTGAGATTTAGTTGTTTGAGTAGTCTTCATTGACTCATCTCTCAAATCAGTTTACGTCATTTCTCGAGTAGTTTCTTTATGTTTGATATGTGTTGATTCACTTGAAACAATGGCACTTGTGATTTACTGAAGAACAGAACAATGTCAATTATAATAAATATCAAATATTTACCAAATGATATTCAGTTGTTTGAGCAGTTTCCTTCAAATTATTTCTCAAGTCAGCTTCAGTGAGTGCCTCGTTTTTTTCTTCTTGTTTGAATAATATTGGTTCACTCGAAGCGCCGACATTCAAGCTATTCTGAGGTGTAACAAAACAGTATCAATATTACTAAATATCAGATAATTCATCATTTATTCTACATAGTTGTCAGTATTGATGACGTCATTGAATTCATCAAATAGTTATATAATTTACATTTGCACAATGTGATCAATGAATAATGATACAGAATATCTGCTACCAATATATGTGTGATGAAATTTGTTCCCTGCATGTCATACCAAATCACAGTTTAAATTACAACCAACAAACTTACAACTGACACCTTTATTATTACAACTCACACAAGATACATATATCTCAACAAGAAATCAGAAGCTATTTTCTGGACTTCATTAATGGGAGACTGAGAACTTGTACTTATAGTCGAAAAATGCTACAAAATTTCCAACAGATAACGCCTAATCATTCAAACTGGTTTCATCGATATTTCTGGACAGTTCACGGAGGTGTCTGGTTTCATAATGAACATCCTAGATCACTACAAATTATGTGAGCTAAAAAATAACATGTTTCAAAGAATAATAGTTGAACAACGCTTCTACTTTTTCTTATTGAATGTCCACATGGAACTAAAGCATTGTACTCATATCTGACTAAATATTCTCAACGTATACAATGCTGTGATTTATGCATTGAGGAAAGAATACAATTCAGAAGTTATTCCTATCAATAAAATGTTCTTCCATGTAATCAGATTACCAATAAGGAATATGGTTATATTGAAAACAACCTGTGAAGTTTACTAATTACTTACTTCGACCCGACAACCATTTACTTTGAAGTCATGAGTATCCGCATCATTGCTACTTAAGCACATGTTCCTATTCTCACACCAAATACACATTGTATTCAATGTTGATGCATCTTCACATGCTTTATGCGACTTGTGTTTGGGACAATCTACATTGAAAGAAATGAGGAGATCGCATTGGAATTTATCAAGCAAAACATAAGGGAATTACAAGCACGCAAATACAGCAAAGCACAATGAATGGAGATTTGAATGAGAGTAGCATTTCGTTCCATGTTATGAGAGTGATGGTTGAAGCATGTCTTGTTTACTGCTTGCAAATATGCAAGGCGTTAAACTGCATTGCGACCTCACCCTGACTATTTGCTAAGTTTTTCGAGAAGTTCAATTTTTCTAAGATAAAAATTGCATTTTCAAGTACGTTGATTCAATGGAACAAAAAATGAAAAGTGACATCAATTTTCAAGTCACTGTTGATGCTTTTCAGGGAGAGAATTCAGTAAACCACTTGTGGTGAAAGGTTTCACACTTCGCGGCTACACTCTAGTCTGTTTGTTGTCAGTAAACAAGTCATTTTGGTTGAATCATCAAATTTCGTCTATAATAAGTATTTATATCAATCTCATCATGTTGTCGACCTCAACATTAGATTATGGAATGATTGTCTCAGCTGTAAAAATTTTATTTCAATGTTCTTACACATGATGAACTAGAAACTGTTTGTGTTTATTCTGATGAATGAAAGCATTCATTCCATGAAGACTCGTCAGTATTTTTGATACAGACATCTACTGCCCATGGTAAACCGAAATCTCAACACGTGACTTGTCTGTACTTTCAATTTAACGCATGAGCTGAATAAAGTTGAGATCTTGAAAGTCAAGCTATTGCTTTCCAGGAGACCACAATTTTTTGGAGTGCTTCCTCGATTTCAGTACGTCAGATAAATTCAGTATTATATGTATAACAAGTCGAAAAGCAGTGGAGACTTCCAAGTCAATGCACAGCCGACTAACAGATTATATCTGTTTACACATCGTTTCGTGTCATTCTGTTTATATACATCTCATCACAATGAGGACACTCTAAGTATTTACAATCGGATCGTTCATTATTTTAAATACTCAACGGCTAATTGTTATGGAAGAAAATTGATGAATTCAGGTGTAACAACAGGTTGAACGTACCACCGGAAACCTCATACTCCAGCAACGTTCCAGTTTTGATTCATTTTTCACGAACATCTGCTTTGATCAATCTCTCACCTATTGTAATGAATTGTACAGAATTATACACTTAAAACTTTGATTGATATTTTCAGTGAAAGAAATTGTTTGCTTATTTTAAGAGCTATTTCGTTTGTGATTTCAAATAAAATGGCGATCAAGCAACATCCTCACAAAAAACTTCAGGTAAATTCACTGGTTCACAGTTCAAAAGACTTATTCAAAAACACAGGACCTTATCAGGATGAGTTCTCACTGCAATTCGTTATATAAGATATCCCTTCAAGATGTGTAAAGAACTAATTTACGTTATATTTTCAATAAACAGTGACATTTGAACAAAGAGTTTACGCAGAATTTGCGGATTTCGTTTTGCACAATCTCCTTCAACATTTCAACGACATCTCAGTCAATTTATTTTACACACGAAACAAGTGATTAATGTAGACTGCATGAAAGGTATGTTGGATAACTATGATAGATCTCGGGTAATTTCTGTGCTGACATAGTGATTATCGCGTACAATCAGAAAGCAACATAACGAAAACAGATGACTGATCATGTAGTTCAGTGTAAATCATAATATGAATAATGTTCTTTACCTTCTCCACACTGAATCGTTCCGAAAAATGTCGATTCCTTTTTATATTTAATAATTGACTTAGGAATCTGGAAAGAAGTAATGGAAGTCTGAGTGAAGATTCATCAACACAAAATCACCTATATCAAAACCAAATCATCAATGAAATAAAGTGTTGTCGACTACATTATCGTACACATAGACATCTGATCACAGTCACAGCAAATACACTGATCCCCTCATATCACTTGAAACTATCCTACATCTAGTCCACAATGCCATTGTGTCAACGTGCTCACTTCCGTCCAGTGCCATTCAATAGCAGTAATAATTCTTTCCATAATATGTCCTGAATGCCTCGAAATAATCGAAACCAATTCAGTTCAACACAGATAAAATCTTTCATTTTCTCATCACCTTTCTAGTTATTCAACGTCTATTTTATTTCGAATCTGCTAACATTGATAACCGGATAACTACACACTCTAAACTGAATACTATTTTCATCACCAAGTTACTTTAAAAAATTCTGCAGTAGAATATTTGAACTGCGTATTTTCAGATGAGGAACACATTCATATAGTTATTCGGCATATCTCAAACCGTTGGTCTCTTTGTGTGGTGTACTAAATCAGGATTTCACAAAGAATCACTGTTCCCATACAGCACTCTGACATATACTGTTTGCCCTCAGTCGGCACGAAGACATCAGATATTATCTAGATGTCATATTTTTTTGATTCCCCAATTCAAAAAGGATTCTTAATAATGTCACATGGTCTGTTAACACATAAGAATATGTTGATTGTTTTCTAACTTGTTCAACGTTTCTCGATGCATTTGGTAATATAGATAGGCACAAAATGAAAGATTTATTTAAGGTTTTGAAGCAAGACTACTTTTCTATTGAATTAGCAACTTACTTCGTCATAATAGAGTGATATTTTCCCACAATAGCTACCTTGGCTACAGAAACTGTAAAAAAAATAATTAAAAATTAGAATTTGAAGGTTTCATGGTAAGCGTTTAACTGTTAGATGTGACACTATTCGCCTACCTTCAACGTTATCGGATGAAAGCAGAAATTTACGTGTCATCGCAAATGTTTTCATCAGTTAAATAATAATAGATATAATCTAATAAACGTTGGAGAGGCATTTACATTTGCACAATATTTTCTATTATGCAACTGAAACAGCCAAATTAAGGATGAGTCGACATGGACTGTGGAATGTTCGTTTATCAATAGAGTTCTGGAAGTAATTCGGTTATGTAACCCATTGGTATGTCATTCCATCAAATGTCTGTGATCAAGATATTTGTTACTAATGAGAAGTGAATAGTTTAATACGTATCGTCTTTACGATCTCTCGGTTTGAAGGAATAATATCTATCGATGTGCAGTGAGTGAATGTTTGGACGAATGTGATGCATCCAGAAATAGATTACGATGGACACAAAAGTGGTTCTTTAGACCAGACTTTTAATCATGTTTCTATAGGCCTGTCAACATAAGTGAATCTCCGCATCCGCTTATGCATAAGTGTGATGCGAATATGACTAAATTTATCAATGATCATATGTTTAGTACTCATTAAATCTACTATGTTCTAGTTCACATATTCTTCACTCTATTTAAAATCAATGTATTTAAACAAACATTGCTGTCTACGCATAATTCTACCCTCGAATTCCAAGTTTTTTCAGTTTCTTGAGACGAATTGAATTACGTAAATTGTTCGTTTGGGGTGTTTGTAGTTACAAGGAATGATAGTGTGAATATTTTCAATTTACGTGTCATCAAACGAGCATGTCACTGTTTGCTTACAGGAACCTTCGAATTCTGTGAAAAATGACCATCTGAGAGCGAATAATTCCTCTAAAATAATGAAAGTAAAATGATGTGTTAATGTATCTGCATAATGTTTATCCGCTTTTGACAATGAAAAAAATTTTTTATAACAAAATGAATTTGGACACAACTTATCATCTTCCATTCGCGTTTTAGATGAGCGAACCTATTCGAACGGTAGTTTCTATGATCATTATTATAATTTCAGCGAAATGATGAGCGTTTCAATCCATATTTTATCGGTAGACTGTTCATAGCCGTTTGCTGATTGGATGTTTGAGGAAAGTCTTGAGTTCTAGCTTGATGATCATACGACTGTGATAATCGGGAAAGTGTTAAATATCAATTTATCCACACACAGTAACTGAGAAACATCAAAATTTTAAGAACGAAGTAAGTGACAGAAAAGATTTGGATGACATCAAATATTATTTGATAGTTCACATTCTTCACTAATCCGAACTGATTTCCTAAGCAACATCGTTTATTGTTGTCCCTATGATTAGTTCGATCAAAAAAGACTACCACGAAATGTCGTATTTATGATGTCTCTGTTTCATCGTAGTTCAAATAGAGCGTAGAGTAGGCAATTTTCACTTAACCAGTTATATCATTCGACTTATTATTTCTACTTCATTAATTTATGTTTACTTTAAAGTGAAACTCTGTTTAATTTAAATGATTCACATGACAGTAATGAATCAGCTTTGTGAACAAAATAAAGGTCAAGAAATAACGCAAACAAAATAGTCTCTGTGTACTGATCAGCTCCCGTGAAATAATCAGGTGATATACGTAATCATTCATTCAAAATAAATGTGAGAAATTAAAACACTGAACAATGAAAAAACTCACTGTCATTCGAAAATCCAGATCCTGACATGTACGTGTGTTCTAAGTAAATGTTAATATCTCCTATGTGCTTTTCTCCGTTTATTTTCATATAGCCTATGTTTATCGAAAGAAGTCATGCAATTTGATTTATAATCTGCAGTAAATGAGTAAAAGACATAGAAATGAAATGAAGACTCAAATGAGTTAAATGAACGTTAATTCGTTTGCTGAAATGTGTTAGAAAAGGCATAAAACTGATTTTCTGATGACAACTTCGGTTCACGGCATGATGTGTGAACAAAAACAACTCATTGGTAATTTTATTTCGAAGAATATGATTCTCTTACCACCAGGGAACAGCTTGAAATTGCTTATATCATTGCCGTGAAATTTGAACTTCAAAGGTGGTGTAATTGCCTAAAAACATGTCAACGTATTAATAAGTACCTCCTCATCAAAGCGTTTTCAACTCACCCTACAACAAGATAATTTTTGAAACGTCTGATGAACTCCTGGAAACATCCGATTAGAGCGAATTAGACGGAAATATGAACCATGATAAGACTGAATATTTTTATTGAAACCTGACGGATTACTTACATATTCATAAGCATCACTTCTGAAAATTACTTTTCCATCGTTCAATAATTCAATTTCGTTGCAAAAGTCATTACAGTTGAAAAATGTCGAAAATAAGACGATAATCGAATAGAGCAATATCAACTGAGCCGACGAAAACGTGTATCTTAAATAGTTCAGACTGATAGGTTAATGTTCAGAGACGTGGAGAACTACGAAACCATTATCCAGAAGATACAGGTGTTTATTAACATTTGTCTACGCAAGATACTTCGCATCTGTTGACCAGACACTATTAGCAACAAGTTACTGTGTGGGACAACAAACCAGATTCCAGCGGAGGAAGAAATCAGGAAGAAGCGCTGGAAGTGGATTGGGCACACTTTGAGGAAATCACCCAATTGTGTCACAAGACAAGCCCTCGCATGGAATCCTGAAGGTCAAAGGAGAAGAGGAAGACCAAAGAACACATTACGCCGAGAAATAGAGACAGACATGAGAAGAATGAACAAGAACTGGAAAGAACTAGAAAAGAAGGCCCAGGACAGAGTGGGTTGGAGAAAGCTGGTCGGCGGGCTATGCTCCATTGGGAGTAACAGGCGTAAGTAAGTAAGTAAGTAAGATAGGTTAATGTTATTTCTTTAAAACAAAGTGAGATTCATATAATAGACTCAATAACGGTAACTTCACTATCAACACTCACCTCATCTTATTGTTTAAAAATGTTAATAATTATAGTTGGAACTTGTCGTGTTTATATAGATTTTGTAAATGATTGTTTGTTTCTCATTCGATTATTCAAAGTGACCATAAGAAATAATTAATTTCATAAAATCATAAGAACACAAGTAATACATAATTACTTTAGAAGAACTCATCATCATGCAACATTCTTTTAGCTATGATGGTATAATTTACAAAAACAATTGTATTGACCTCAGTTTATTTAAATCAAATATGAATGAATGTACATTGTCGCCGTCTATACGCTCATTCCATCTCATTAAATTAAATATTGTAATGTTCTGTTTTCTCTATTCTAAATAGTTGGCATGATATGAATCTTGGTTAAAATGAAAATATCATTTCCTAATAACAAGTTACTTATTTGACTGACCATCATTTGAACACAGAAGAAGAGTGATTTTCTCATTTAACAAAAGATGACTACTTTTCTGAAGTCAAAATGAAGTGAAAACAAATCTATTCGCTGTCAACTCATACAAGGTCTTGGATTAGCTATGAATAAACAATGTAACTATACAGTGTCTGATTTCAATTAAGTTTATTGGTCGTTAACGCATACAGTCATCTAGTTTACACATCCTAAATTTACCAGTTTATGGAACACTGAATGATAATCCAGATTCTTTGAGACTCGACTAGTCAATACGTTCCGTGTATAGTGTTTATTGCCCGTAATCTGCCTGCACTTGGATCATATCCAGTTAACGTTCATCTTTTTCAGATGTGCATCTTTTTCCCGGCGTAATGTGTTATTTGGCCTTCCTCATTTCCGCTTCGCTTCAGAATTGCAAGTAAGCGCTTGCCTCGTGATACAGTTTGATGATTCCATCAATGTATGTCCAATCCAATTCCAACATCCTTTTCTAATGTCCTCTTCGGATAACAGCTAGTCTGCTCTCTCCCACAGCAAGCAGATGCTAATGGTATCCGGCCAGTGAATTTGTAGTTATTTGCGTAGACAAGTGTTCATAAAAATTTGTATCTTCTTTACGATGATTGTAGTAATTCTTTATTTTTCAGCTTTTAACAGTGGGGCTGTTTTGACGTTTGTATTGAAGATTCTGACTTTCATACTGGTTGACAGTTGTTTTGAGTCCCATACGTTCGCCAACTGTAGGAATGCTGTCTTTGCTTTGCCATTCCTTGCCTTTCTATCTGCATATGATCTTCTGTGTTCATCAATGATATTTCTCAGGTACGTGAATGTTTTCACATCTTCCAGAGTTTCGCTGTCACGTGTAATTGGCTCGACGTTCTTCATGTTGCTTTTGATGATCACACTTTTTCCTTTGTCTGTGTTGAGGCCTATCGATGCAGTGGCTGTTGCTACATTAGTTGTCTTCGCTTGCACTTGTTCATGTGTATGGGATAGGAGGTCTAGTTCATCTGCGAAATCCAGATCGCCTTATTGATGGTGATAAGCTTAAAGATGAATGAAAAAGAATACGGCAGTATACATTTATCTCAAAGTTGTCTCGAATTTCCTTCTCTTTTAATGTCTTACACATATTTACTGTTGTTGACTGTCAAGCTTCTTCCCATGGACTTGTTTGTTAGTGTGTGTTTGACCTAAGCCTTGTCTCTTTTCACGTTCTCGGCTTGTCTAAGTTTGCACTTGGTATCAATCAAGTTTTTTGTCAAAAAATTAGTCATAACGTTCAAAGTAGCTGTCACGCTGCGGGTGTGTGGTAACCGGAGATTACAGGTGGTGATTTTCATAATACGTCGCCGATAATGGACATACTAAGCATTTATACTAACCAACTGTTTGATGACTGAAGTGCTCCGAAATACATACAACGATTGAGTTTGTTTCTGACTGATCTCAGTGTTTAGGAGTAGGTCAACGTATTCTCTTGAACAAAGGTGTTTTCATACGGTGACATTATGTGTAAAATTCAAGGCTGAAGAAGGTGACATCGGTTGTGCTTTGTACATTTCATAATACTTACGGTGTATTGGTTGAAAAAAACTAATCGATTATATAGTAAATTGTGAGTGGGTTTAACCCAAAACCGCCAAATTAAAGTTAAGTATTGCCGCCAACTAATCTTAGTGCTTTTCGTTTGATGATTTTCGAGGTCCACTCTAATAAAAGATGATCCTCGAATTTCCAAAATACTTGAATTTTATTCGTATTGACACAATAACAAATGATCCAGTTTGTTCAAGTAAGACACTCTAGTCACAGACCCCTCGATAAAAAAAATGTGATGTAAACTTGAATTTATTCGATCACTCATCAACAAAACGTATTGTGTAGCGAAGGTCATTGTCAAAGAATAAACGAGGTCCATGCTTCGTTCAAAACCTAAAAGACATGAGAACGATTGTGTCACATCCCACTGTGTTTATCAATTTTAAGGTATGTGTGGTCGCACATACATGAAGAGGAACAATCGTGATCTGAAAATAATAGTGTGTAAACATGTACCAAAATGGATACGGAAACAAATAGAATCAAATGAACCTATAAGAGTAAAGGATAAACATCCATCAGCCTCTATGTACAAACACATATTCAGAACAGGCCATAAGATTGATCGTAATTCGGCTTTTTTAGTGTTGTATAAAAATGCAAAAGGGCGTAAACTGAGATTTATTGAAGCCTTAGCCATACGAAAATTCAAACCCTCTTTGTATATTTAAAAACAGTTTGTTCTCTCCTTAAACCTGCCTGTTTCCACAGTATTATTATTATCATAATTGTCATCCCTTCCTCCTCTTACCCTTCATTTCCTGTCTAGTTGACCTTTTATTTTTATATGTAAATGTTCTTAACAAGTAAATGTGTGATCAGATTGTTAGAAATTTATTGCGCTATTATCTCATCACATAGTTCTGATAATCTTCGTCATCTTTTTACACTATCGAAATTTATCAAACGAACTTATTGCTTTAAACATGTAAATTACACAAAATATCTTATTGATAATTCCTTGAAACTTGATTAACTCTAATATATCAATGTATGGTTGTGTAAATCTTTGAGTGATACTAAAATCTTGAACCGATCAATACTAGACTATCAATTAAAACCTAGAAGTACTGGATAGCCGTTTCGTAAAAACATGAAACTCTCTAACAATGCGCATCGACGGTACCTCACACAAAAATCGAACTAAGTACCCTTATCGCTGTCGAATGCCTAATCTTTACACCACTGGGCCAAAATCCAACGTTGTTAATGTATAACTTTAATCAATCCGCGATTTCGCGAGACCATCTCCTATTGTCTTCAGTGAGTAACTGCTTCACACGTGGCACTGATCCATTGGTCACAACTTCTCATTAGAAGTCTGTGTATTCCCTCTCGAATCTAGTGACAAGAGTGTACATGATATTTATCATTACAGCGTTGAGGAGATTGACGAGTTGCATTGTTGTATGCAAGTTGAGTGGTCTAGAGTTCAAGTGTTCGCACTCAAAACTGAATATCCTGGGTTCTATTTCTGCTTTCGTTTTCCTGGATTTGCAATACCTAGGTATCCTGTACTGAGACGAGATAGCTGTTCAATACTTTCAGGTTTTGAATGGTTGTGTACAGGCATTAGTTTATCAATTGATTTATCATGATTATTGCATTTAAAAGATAGTTATAATTGAAGGACTATATTTCATACTTCACATCGCAGACTGATGTTAGATAGACAATCACTGAAAACCAAGAGCCACCTAATAGCCATCTCGTCTTATGACGGACTCTTCGGTAGCGCACATTCATCGAATAACTGAGGATGAATACCAGAACCCTCGGGTCTCCTGGCAAGCCCCAAACCTCTTGAGTTGAAGTCGAACGATTCTAATCAATTCACGATATGTACAATCTGTTTCAAAGAGTGAATATGTTCTATCATAAAACTTTTGTTACATTTAATTACCTACCTACTTTCACATTTTACCCTACCCCTCATGGAGGAGCATCGGCCGCCCATCAGAATTATCCATCTAACTCTGTTCTGTGCAATCTTTTCCAGTTGCTATTAATCTTTTTCATTTCGGCTTCCGATTCCCGACGTAGTGTGTTCTTTTACCTCCCTCTTTTTCGTTTAAATTCAGGATTCTAAGTTAGCGCTTGTCTCATGATGTTGCTTGACGATATCCTCAATGTTTTGTGTCCTTAACACTTCCAGCATCAGTTATGAAGATTCTCCTTCGCCCGAAGTTGGCTTGTTCTCTCCAACACTAGGCTTTGACTGATGTTATTCAACCGACGGTATCTTGTGTAGACAATTGTTTATAAATACTTGTACCTTTTTGATGATGTTAGTGGTTGTACTTCGATTGCATTGTCAGAGATTTACACATCATTTGAGCAATTATCATCGCGTCACGTACTAAAATTGTGCAAGTCGAAGCGATACAAGTTTTCAGTTTGTTTTCCCAGCTAGTCAAGTTTAAAGTAAGGTTGATAATTTGCTTGAATTCTTCCATCAGTTCCCATAATTATTTAAGGTTTGCGAATTCGTTTACCGGATATCAGTCGAAATCATCATTTTGAAATTGGAGATCGTGTGCTAGTGTGGTGTGGTCTACGTGTATCCACACAAGTAGTATTTGGTGTTGGTCAAGCATAGAATGTATTTTGGCAGAAGACCGATGAGAAAGGAACTGAAATGAAGCGCAATCGGTAGGAAAATGCATGACCAATGGATTTAGAGAATAAACAGTGAAGATTGAGACAATTGGTTGTTAATTTGCAAATTAACTGTTTATTGTATGGTCATCAGAATTTACTGAGATAGTCTGTAATTTTTGCATAAATACATTCGATTGTCCACAGTCGTGTTGTGTACACACACTGTGTTCACAATAGTAGCTGGTCAACGTAGAGGTGTTTAACGTTTTATTGGACAAACGCAATTTGCCCCAGGTATCTGGTATGGTATTGAATTGGAACAGCCTGTCGGCAAGAATAATGGTTCTATCGATGGAATACGTTATTTTGATTGTGCTGTCGATCACGGAATATTCGCACAGATTAGTCGTTTATAGAAATCGCCTGCAAGAACGAATGCACCAAACTTAACTAAACTATCGGATAATTCAACAACGATGACTGCATCATATCATTCGGAACAAGTTAATGGAGTGGAAGGTAGATCATGGTGTTGTCGTCGTACACCATGGTCTAGTACCACATCACCAATGATTGAACGTGCTGTAATTGGTTGACCACCTCTACCGACAAAATTAGTCAATGCATTGAAGGCTGTTGGATGTGTACCATCTGAGTGACTCGAAGAACCAGTGTTTCATTTAACTGAAAGAATGCAAGTTTTATGGGCTGGAGAAATTGGTAAGTTGATGTAATGCTTATTTGTTTCTTAAATCCCAGAGAACATTTCTGTCCAACGAATCGAAGGCAGCCCTGATATCAAGAAACTCTACGATTGTTGGACTGCGATAAATATGACGATGTTCCAAAATTTGACAGAGGGTGAAGATATGATCAATGCGTCCTCGACTAGAACAACAACCAGCCTGCTCCTCGCGATTCAATCTACAAAGAATGACAGCAGCCTATAGTTTGGATGCAATCGGAAGTAGACTTATCTCCCGATAGTTATAACAGGAACAACGTGAACCCTTTTGAAAGATCTGGACTACTATCGACTCATTCCAAGATTTTGGAACACTTTCTAGCCCCTGAACCTTTGCAAACAACACAGTCAGTTCCTTAGTCAGAAAGTCACCACCATCTTTAAAAAGAGCTGGAGGTAAGTCATCTGAGCTCGGTGATTTGTAGCGTTTCAAGGGTCGGAGTTCCTTGCGAACTTCCGCCTCGTTTGGTGGATCAGTCGTCACCGGCCATGGAGAGCAGGACAACCTGGTCGATGTTGCCGGAGCAGCAGGCCAGTTCAACTGCCCTTCGAAGGATTCTGCCCATCGTCCAAGACGTCAAGAGTTGTTATAGATTGGCATCTAATCATCCTCACAGATTGTTTCACTCACACCAGACTTCTTGCTGCCAGTGGCTCGGATGAGTTGGAAGAGCTTCCGGCAGTTACCAGATGCAGCTGCTGCTTCCATCTCATTAGCACGCACCGACCACCAGGCTTCTCGGTCCTTACGCAAGCTTTGCCCAATTTCATTATGTAACAGCCTTCGTTTGTGGTCAAACTCACGGTCACCCTGAGTAGACCGACGGGCTTCCATCAGTTGTAAGGAGCCAGAAGGAACCGAGTGCTTATAAGCGAGACATTTCGCGAAGCCGCAAGCGACTTTACTCGCCATTTTCATGACGTTATGAAGTTGCAATCAATGCTCATCTATACTTTTCGGTGGGATGGTAGCTAGCCTAGAAGTTAGCTGGGCTCGATACTTACTTGCAACAGAAGTTGCAGACAGTTTATTGACATCAATCCGTTGATGGCGGTCAGTTCGTTGGCCACTCAAAAGTAAGGTAAGATTGGCGCAGACCAAGGCATGATCGAACTTCAGACTGGTACTCTAGAAGAAGCGGCAGTCTTGTAAACAACCACGCCAGCGATAGCTGATCGCGATGTGATCAATCTGAGTCCAGGCTTGGGATGCAGAGGGAAGACACCAGGTGGCACACCGGCGATGGCTATTCCGGAAGTTAGTGCTGGTCAGAAACAGGTTGTGGTCAGGGCACAGTTGCAGCAAACGGTCTCCGTTATCTGTCCTACAACCAACAAGTCCCCATCGGCCACCTAAACGACTGTCTTCTGTGCCCAGACGCCCGACCCGTGCATTCAAGTCTCTGGCGGGTACTACAATATTTGTCGAACGCGCTTTCTGGAGAAGAACTGTTAACTGGTGGTAGAACTCATCCTTGATTGCATCCAGGCAGCAATCTGTCGGGGCATAGGCAGAGATGATAAAAAAACACACCTATAGCGCTTACTGCGACACCAAGGCCAACAAGAGCAGACGGAGATGTCACAGTGTTCCCGGATAAGCGCACTTGAAACAAGCTTATGAGGTGACAGATGGAGAGCGATTTAATAGTACTTCACTAGAGTCTTGAATACGGGTCTCAGATGGACAACAAACATCAACATTAAGACTTTCTAAAGACATGGTCAGTCCCATCTGTTGTCCGATCTACATTAGTGTGCGAACGTTGAAAGAAGCCAGCTTAAACAGCGTACGTGAATTCGGACAAACTAGTTCAGTATTCGTATTCAACCAGAGAGTGACTAGAGATCGTTTAGATGGAACAGAGTTTCCATCATGGGCGAGTTGCCGTATAAGTTAAAAAGTAAGGATTCACAAATTGGGAATAAAAGAGAATGAATAAGCGATATGGTAAATAGTAACAATAATAATAATAATGTAAATTGTCTGACATATAGTAAGCACGTAAATAAGATTGTCAGTAGAAATCATCATTTCATTTACTTGTTTGAGGGCTGTGATACTGGCCGGGTGCTCAAACAGAAGCAGGTGGTTTTCTTGAAGTCCACACTCCGAGCCTCATAAATAGTTGGACCCTCCAAAGAGCATTTCTTCGAATGTGTTACACTTAATTTTTCATTAAATATTGAAACTAGAAGAACCACTTTCCTTGATCCTTTTATGGTCTGTTTTAATTTGATTTCCTTGGTTATTTTTGCCCTATTTCTTCTCATTTATTCTGATATTTTTCAGTGTTTTTTTCATGATACTGTTGTTGATGCTGTTGTAACTAGTGGTGGTTTATCATTGTTAGTTATTTAGCTTATTTAAATTTTGACAGGCAAATTTAACACATTACTACGTTCTTTTTCAGCGCTCGGGAATGCTTGATTTCTCTCTTTTTTCGAATAAAATATGGACTACTTAATAATGACATAAGTAGTATACTTTTATAAAATAAAATAATATTGACTTTGTTTCATCAAAATTTGATTTTCCATTCAGTTTTTTGTTTAAAAAAGACTGCGAATTTCATTTTCTTTATCTATAATTTGCTTCAGTTTTATTTCTGAATGTCAGCCTACAATTTTTTGAAATTGGATTTTCGTCACAGACGATAACATCACGTGACCTAACTCTCTATTACATAATTATTCACAATGTAAAATGTGTCTTGTTGACGAAAAAAATATGCAAACTGTTATGATTCCAACGTTTTACTACTTCTTGTATGCATCAAAGCATGATTTGTGACATATTCAATTGTCAGTAAAATTATCCCTTTGATCATCATCATTCGAATGTTATTTTTGTAGACATAATTTTATTTAGTTACCTTTTGAAATACATTGGGTTGAGATAAATGCTGTACGGTGTAAGGATGCATATTAGATGCTTTGAAGGTTTAAGAATAAGTTTTGACGAAAGTGATATTGATTTTGACAATGTCATTTCGATGCTCCAGTGTCGTCTATCCAAAGTTCCTTATTCATCGAAGTTTTCTGGATCATCGTGTTTTTAAAATTTTGACTTATTATCCGACATTTTGAATTCTAAGCCATTCGAGCATTTGATTTCAAGCATATTCAGCTTGGTAAATTTACGATGAACATGTATACCTTCTATTAAATGTTCGGATCAATGTATCTTGACCATAAGAAAAGCTATCTTTCATCCATTTACCAGTGATTTTCAACGTATCAGGCAAGAAATATGGAATGATAACTTGACAAACTGATCCTGGTGCAGTGTGTGATGATAAAGAAACTTCCGACAACTATGCTCAATACCATGAGTGATATCGTGATGATTTTCTTTAAGATCATTTTGCATCTGAATATGAACACGACATCTCGATAGTGTATCTGAGTTAATCTGAACATATTGGTGCAAGTCCTAAAAGAGGTTATTCGTGGACTCTGTAGCTGAATTGTAGCGTTTTTTTTTGACCATTAAACTAGGGGACAATTGTTCGCGAGATATATAAATTAGCTGTACTTGCCATGCTACATAGAACTCAAATTAGCGAGTGTGAGCTAGACCACAATTTTTATTTCAAGCTACCTGCCAATTATCTTCGGTAATCTTACATCGTAGCAAACAGACAGAGGATTGTGGTAAATGTCTATCAGAAGTGTATGGAGCTGAACTTCATTTTTATTTTTACTCTATGATAAACTGTTTATTATTTTATGGTAGATGGTATTGGCTTTTTTGAAAACCACAGCGATCATTTATGCTGCCACAAATCTATTGAAAAATCTTTCACATTGATTTGTGAATTTTCATAATATTGAAGTCTACAGGCAATTTGAACCAGATCAATTTCAGTTTGGAATCGTTCGAATGAGTTAACTTACAGATTACTGTGATCTCCATGAAATAATGTGGATCCGTATCACAATAGTTGCAGAAAAATCAATAGCTTTTTTAGTGATACAATTTTTCAGGAATCGAACAAGTACACAACATGTTAATTAGTTTTTCATGGCTAATGATTAGTTCTCTTATTTAGCCGAATTAAAAATGTAGCATTACATAAACTCATAAATCTGTATACGGGATCATGTGTTTTAAAAGTCAGCTTCTGACTTTTTCTTACGGTTATATAGATATATTGACAATTCATCATTACTAACACAATGTATATTATTATATCCACTAAAGAGCAGACAACGTGAGGTAATAAAAAGTTATATGGCTTATCTATCTATTTATCATGGAATGAGGCGATACATTGTGAGATGAATATCTACGTCCGTTGATAGAAATATGATTGTGAATAAGTGCAATGTTGCTGCAGAAAGACAAATGCAATGGGGTTTATCTTAATCTCAATAGATTTTGTCATATCAGTTACATAACGGCACATGTTGAAACGCTGATTAAAAAAACAAAAAGAACATGTACTGCTAATTTGCGTTGTTAAAAACTTATCTTGCAGCTGAATGGAACGTCCTCTCCAAAAGAACATGCTTTTTTTAACAAAGTCAAAGGTCAATGGGATTCCTTTCATGTTACCATAAACTATGTATACAAACGTACATGTATCTAACAAAGCAGTTATATTGTTAGAACAGGGAGGAGAGCTTACATCCGATGCAGAGATCATATTCCAAAACGTTTAGGGTCAAATGGAATAAAAGCTTTCAGCATCGCCCTCAAGAGAAATTTCCTTGACACAGGACATGAAGTCGATAGACTAATGTCGTTCAAGGTGAGCAACAAACAATCAAACTCTAAACTCAGTGAAGAGAATCTGACCGCTTACTTAACAAACATATTTGTATTTGTTATAACCTAGCAAAGACATGGGTATTGGTAACTACCGCGACCTATTAATGGACGATTATTTTATAAATTCTTAAGGTAAACCTATTAGGTAACTGGATTGTATAAATCTATATTCATCTTTTTATAAGCTTCATTTTGACCTATGAATTATTACCGTACGATTTACAGTTCTCAAATTTTGTTCAGTTTATTGATTATTGTATCTCACGTTCACAGCCACATTTTGCTTTATCTAGTACAAATATTATTTTCTATTATCTGGTGTGATGTAGTCTGTCTGTCTGGTATATAAAATGAGTATGCTTGAAATAAATGATCCGCATAACAAAGGCTGTAATTGGTGTTGTGGACTCAAGTGGAAGAGCTAGGCGTACAAGGGACCAATAAGGACGGTAGACCGCTGAAGCGATCAATCAATAACGCAAAACTTCAATGTGTTTGTTTTTCGAATCTGTCATCTTGTTTAGCAATGCCACGGAAGACCTGTTACGAAATCATTCAATCTAGACCTTTCTTCATTCTTACTTCAGTATCAACAGAACTGTAGTATTATTTCATATTCAACAGTCACAACACATGATTAACAACAATCTGTCATCCAAATTTCACAAAACAGTAACGAAGGATTGCATTGTCTTATTAACTATTGATGCGCTATTCCGTCAGTTCAGCTTGAATGAAGAACGTCGTCAGTTTCGAATGATATTCTCCAGTAGTCAGGCATCCACAAAACGGACATTTACAACAAAATTATTGTTAATTCCGATTGTCACATGGTCACATGTGCACGACGCTGTTAATTCACAAGTTCGATGTTGTGAACTGCCGTAAGACCAATCAGATTTCATTGAATGAAAACAATAAGATGAGTACGGAAAACCATATTTTATATTCCATCAAAAAAGTGCATCAGTTATTACGTAGACATTCGTGAAAGAGGTATGCAGCTCAGTGAAACAACTTCCAAATCATTGAAGTGATTACCAAAATAGCAAATGTGTGCAATAGAAAACCAAAATGAAAATAACAAAGTCAGCATAGTGTAAAAAGGTGATATGATGTTTGTGAAAATCATGGCATACTTTTCTGTTTTCTGCGCAACCATAGGCACATGACACAGCCAATGAATAAAGCAAAAAAAGAGGCAGTTATTGGTATTATAATAAACAAGAGGTTGCGAGACATTCTTCCCTGTTTGTGCTCAGTAGTTTCTGCAGTCATGTTCTGAAAAGAAACCAAAACTTTACAATCATTACTGAATATTGAATATTTACCAAATGAGGTTCAGATGTTTGAGCAGTTTTCCGAAATCCCTTTCCTAAATCTGTAACCGTGATTTCTTGAGTAGTTTCTTTCTGTTTGACGAGTGTTGGTTCACTCGAAACAGTGGCACTGGAGATCGTCTGCAGAACAAAACAACGGTATTAACAATAAATATCGAATATATACCAGATGAGATTCATTGCCTTCAATGGTTTCCTTCAAATCTTTTCCCAAGTTAGCTTCAGTGATTGTTTCTTTTGTTCCTTCTTGTTTGATAAGTGTTGGTTCACTCGAAACGGTGGCACTGGAGATCGTCTGCAGAACAGAACAACGGTATTAATAATAAATATCGAATATATACCAGATGAGATTCATTGCCTTCAATGGTTTCCTTCAAATCTTTTCCCAAGTTAGCTTCAGTGATTGTTTCTTTTGTTTCTTCTTGTTTGATAAGTGTTGGTTCACTCGAAACGTGAACATTCAAGCTATACTAAGGAGGAACAAAACAGTGACAATATCAATCAATATCAAACAGTTCATCATTCATTATACGCGGTTGCCAGTAGTGATAACATAGTTAAATTCAACAAATAGTTACATAATTCACATTATCACAATGTGTTTAATGAATAATGATTTAGAATATTTGTTACCGATCCGACTGTCAATGTGATAAGTACACACTATCCTACAACAAACTGACGACTTATATATGTGTGATGAAATTTGATTCCTGGATGTCACACCCAATCATAATATAATTAATAATCGACAGATTCATAACAGCCCAGACAGGATACACATTTCGCAACAAGCAATCAGATATATTTGCTCTGAACTTCAACAATGGGAGACTATAAAATTTTACTATTTATCAAAACAAGACACAATTTTCAACAGATTACGCTTCATCACTCAAACTGGTTTCATCGATATTTCTTGACCGTTTACGTGTATATGTGGTTTCATATTGAACATTGTAGATCACTACACAATCTCTGAGCTAAAACAGAATATGTTTCGAGGTATATCATTGAAACAACGCTTCTATTCTTCGTTGAACTTCCACATGGAATAAATCATTGTACTCATATCTGATTAAATATTGTCAAAGTATACAATGCCATGATTTATGCACTGAAAGAAGAATACAATTCATCACATATTCGTTACAATAAAATGCTCTTCCATATAATCAGATTTACGATTTGTAGTTATGGTGATAATGAAAACAACCTGTGAAGTCTACTAATTACTTACTTCACTTCGGCAACCATTCACTATGAAATCATGAGTATCCTTATCATTGATGCTAATGCACATGTTCGCTTCCTCACACCAAAGACACATTGTATCCAATGTTGATGCATCTTCGCATGCTTTATGCGACTTGTGTTTGGGACAATCTATGTTGAAAGAAATGAGATGATTGCATAGCGAGTTATCAAACAAAAGATAAGTCAATTACAAAACATGCAACTATAACACAATGATATCATGGTGATTTCGGACCATTTCAATTGTCATCACATTGAGCGGTGCAGGAATTCAGTACACTTTCAATGTCATTCACATTTCACGTTAACATGTTGGAGTTGAATAAAACTAGGCTTTATGTAGAGCGATGAGAATTCGGTGGACATGAATGACAGATTGTGTCCAGAAATGTACACACTCTGCTGTCACTGCGTTGAGGAAAGCCTACTGAATTGAATTTCGAATGAAAATCACAGTTTGTTTCCGGAGATGAGATTCATGGTTGAAATATGTCTTGTGTACCGCTTCCAAATAAGCAAGGAGGAGAATAACGCTGCAAACTCACACTTAGTAATTGCGAATCGGTTCAACATGGTCAGTTATTCTCAGATATAAATAAAGGTTTCAAGCATGTTAATTCAATCGAACAAGAAAGGCAAACTGACATTCATTTTCTAGTCACAGTTGATGCTTTTCATGAAGATATTTCAGTAGACCACTTGTGATGGAAGTTTTCACAACTTGTGGCCACACTCTAGTCTGTATGTTGTCAGTTTCGTTGGATCATGAAACTTCATCGATAATAAATAATGATTTTTTCTACAAATATGGAGTTAATCTGAACATTAGATTATGGAATGATTATCTCATCTGTCGAAATGCTATTTCAATCGTCTTACACATGATGGACTGCAAAGTGTTTGCGTTTATTCAGTGTACTTATCCGAGGGAAAGAAAACATTCACAGCAAGAAAAATCGTCAATATTTTTGATACTGTAAAAAAGCATACTGCCTATGATTAGTCGAAATCTGAACATGTGACTTGTCTATACTTTCAAGTTACCGAATGAGCAGTATAAAGTTGAAAATTTATGAGTGAAGCCATTGTTTTCAAGGTGATTGCATTTTCCAGGAGTGTTTCTTCCATTTCAATACCTGAGAACAATTCAGCATCATATATATAGCAAGTCGAAAAGTCATTTTATTCATATGAATCTCATCAAAGTAAGGACACCTCAATTAGTTACAAGTTTATCAATCATCATTTCAAGTACTCAACCGCTAATCGACATTAGCTGAGACTGATTGCTGGTTATCACTTGTGAACTGACTGAGATTATACGTGAACTGTATAATGCCATGGAACAAAATCGATGAATTCAGGTGTGAAAACAGTCAACTGAGATAAAATAAGGTTCAACATACCTCCAGGAGCTTCATACTCCACCAACGTTCCAGTGTTGATCCATTTTCCAGGAACACCTGCATTGATCAATCTCTCACCTAATGTGATAAATTGTATAATGATAGACACTTAACATTTTGATATATATTTTCAATGAAATAAATTGTTTGCTCGTTCAAGGGGTGATGGAAATAAGGAACTGTTTTGTTTGTGAATACAGATACCATGGCGATGAAACAACATCCTCAAAAAATAATTTCAGGTAATATCGGTGGTCCACAGTCCAAAAGACTTGGTCAGAAGCAGCAGATATTATCCGGATGAGTTTCCACTGTGAATCTTTATCACTTGTGATAGTCCAATTTCCCTTTAAGATGTGCAAACAAATCATTGACGTTAAATTTTCAATTAACAGTAACGTTTGGACAGTGAGTTTACGGAAGATTTGAGGATTTCACTTTGCACAACTTCTCTTAACACCTCCATGTTATCTCAACCAATTCATTCTACACACGAAACAGTTGAATAATTTAGACTTCAAAGAAGGTTGTGTTAGATCACTATGATAGATCACAGTAAATCTCTGTGCTGACCGAGTGATAATCATGTTTAAACAGAAAGCAGTATATTGCGAACAGATGATTGACCATGTAGGTCTGTGTAAATCATAATATGAATAATGTTCGTTACCTCCTCCACACTGAATCTTTCCGGAGAAAAACGATCTCTTTTTATATTTATCAATTGCATGAGGAATCTGGAAAGAAGAAATGGAAGTCGGAGTCAGGATCCATTAACATACAATCATCTACATCAAAACCAACTAACCACGGAATTAATGTGTTCTATTCCAGATTATCTTACACAAAGACAGCTGATCACACAGTAGTCATACTGATCTCCCCAGTTCCCTTGGATCTATACTCCATCTAGTCTAATAAGATATCCTGACTCACTATACCTGTCAAGCTCACTGAAGTTAGATAAACATAATATTTTTCTATCATGGTATGAGACGATATATTGTGAGATGAATAACTAAGTCCGTTGATATAAATGTTTCTGCACGTGAAATTGTTGTCTTGTGGTACAATTGTGTTGACTTGCTCACTTGCATCCAGTACCATTTAATTGCCGAAATTATTCATTACATAATATTTCCTGATTACCTCGGAACACTGGAAACCGTTTCAGTTCAACACAGATGAAATCTTTCATTTCATCAACCCTTTTATTGTTATACAACATCTATTTTATCTCGACTCAGTGAAAGTCCGGACATTGACAATCGAACACCTACACACTGTGAACTGTTTGCGATCTTCATCACCAATTTACGTTCAAAAATTCTGCAGTTGAATTTGTGAACAGTATATTTTCAGATGGTGAACGTATTCATATAATCGTTTAGCATATCGCGAACCGTCGATCTCTTTCTATCATGTAAATCATCGGGATTTTACAAAGAAATCACTCAAAACACTCAAAAGTGTATTTACGAAGCATTTGATCATCAGAAAATATAGTAGGGCTTGGTGGAATATGACTGTTCCCGAACACGATCCTGACGCATAGTTTTGCTCTTAGTCGTCGCAAAGACATCAGAATTTCTCAAGTTGTCATGTCTCTTCTATTCACTAATTTAAAAAAGTGCTAGAATAAAGTGTGTCACTTAAGAATTAATAATATTATCACATAATCTGTTCGCACATTACAAAATGTTGATTTCTTTCTATCTTGTTCAATGTTTCTTGATGCACTTGACGATATCAATAAGCGTATAATCGAAGTATATTCTGAAGTACATGAAACAAGGCTATATTCTCATTGAAATGAGCAACTTACATTGTCATAATAGAATGTTATCTTCCCATTCTTTTGAATCAGAATAGTTGCATTGGCTTGAGCAGCTGTGAGAAGAAGATTATGGTAATATTTAATTTTAAGGATTAATCATAAGTATGTAATTGTCAGATGTAACACTGTATGTGCCCACCCTCTACGCTATCAGATTTAAGCAGAAATTTACGTGTCATCTCAAATGTTTCCGTTAGTTGAATTATTTATCGATATAATCTAATGAACGTCGTGTAAATGAAATAGGCATTCATTTTTCACAATGAATGTCAATTGACTAGTTTCCGAGGCTGTATTACACCTTCATTTTCAAATTGAAACAGTTATTCACCAACCTTCTAATTGTATCTGATAGCTGGAGTGGCATTCACATTGGCAAAATATTTTCTGCATTGCACCTGATACAGCGATCTCGAGGATCAAGCGACATGAGCCGTGTAGCGTTTGTTTACAAAACGCGTCTTGGAAGTTATTTCGTTATGTAAGTAGATCGAGTTCGCCTACCAAAATATTAGTTAATGATTGGAATTGGTTAGCTTAACATATATCGTCCTTTCCATCTCCTAGTTTGAAAGAATAACATCGAAGAATGACTTTGAAATGATCGAATGTGTAGGCGAATGTGATGCATCCAGAAATAAATTTTGATGCACACAAATGTATTTATTTGGGACCAGACTTCTTATTATGTTTCTTTTAGGCCCGTCAATATAGGTGAATTTCTGAATTCATCTATCAATAAGTGAAATGAGAGTATGACTCAATTTTTCCATGATCGTATGTTTAATAATCATCAAATCTACTCATTCTTAGTTTATATATTCTTTTCTCCAAGTCTTAATCAATGCGTTCAAACAATCAGTGCTGTCGACGCATAATTCTATCATCGTTTTTTTAACTTTTGTCAGTTTTTTAGGAAGAATTGGATTACCCGAACTGATCGGATGAGGTGTGGGTAGTTACAATTATTGATAGTGTGAATTTCGAAAGCATCTTATTACACTATTGAAATATATCAAAAGGACTGATTGCTTTGAATAGTGTCAAAATTATTATATTTCACGTGTTATCGAACGATCACTTTATTGATTGCTTACATGAACGTTCATTTTTCATGAAAGATGAGCATCTCATAGCGAATAATTCCTCTAAAATAATAAAAGTATAAAGATGTGATATGTATCAGCCTCTTGCAATGAACAAACGTTTTAACAAAAAGTGAGTTTGAACACAACTTATCATCTTCCTTTCACGATTAAGGTGAACCGATCCAATTAAACCGTGTCATCGAGTATCCTTATTATTATTATTTCAGCGATATGATGAGCTTTCTAATCCATACAACGGAGAAGAATATTTTAATTCAGAAACGTTGGTTTAGGCTAATCATGAGGTCATTAGTATTTATCCGACAGTGCTCGTACGAAATGAATTCCTGAAATCCTGTTACTCCAGTGAAACAGTGTTTTCTCAAATGAACTAAACGTTACTTTAGCGACATTAATTGAAATAACTGATCAAAATGAATGAACATCGTTTTAATGTTCAAGATGCTCTGGTTCAAATCAACCATGTTGTATCACCAGAATATTCATAGTCGTTCGTTGATTGCAATGAAAGACGTCAAATATATATTGATAGTTCTCACTTCTGAATAATCCAAATTGATTTCTTGCAGAACATCGTTTATTACTGTGCCTATGGTCATTTCGTTTTATTAAATAAATCAAGAAATATGGTGTTCATGAGATATCTGTAACGCGGCAAATTAGATAGAGTTTAAGCTTGGTAATTTCCACTTTACCAGTTTTATCATTCAATTAATTATTTCCGCTTAATCAATTTATGTTTATGTTAAAGTGAATCGCCGTCTTATTCAAAATGAATATGTTTTGTAAACACATTATAGGTCAAGAAATAACACAAACAAAGTAATCATTGTGTACTTGTCAGCTATCTTGATGGTGGTCCAGCTTCAATTGACTCATGATTTCAACTGTGAAAAATACTAAATTCTTCACGAAACCCCCTCTGATGTATAATCATATGCTCACTAGTGACTGACTCCAAGAGATATTTCCTTGAGTTTTAGTGGGAAGCAGTGAACAGTGGAGTTCTACCATTTCTGTTGTAGAGATATCAGCTCACTGAAGAAAATTGATGAACGGTCGCTCAAAATCGTGGATTGGTTGAAGTTGGATATAAGCACCTTTGGATGCCGGCTCAGAGGTCTATCGGTTAAGTGCTCTGGCGCGAGACTGGCAGGTCGTGGGTTGGAATCTCGCGAGTGCGGGATTGTGGATGCGCACTGCTGAAAACTCACATAATAGGACGAAACGGCCGTCCAGTGCTTCCAGGTTTTCCATGGTGGTCTAGCTTCAAATGACTCATGATTTCAACTGTGATAATACTAAATTCTCCACAAAACCCTCTCTGATCTATCTTGAAATATTCAGAATAAATACTAAACTATTCATTCCAAATCAATGTGAGAAATAAAATCACTAGACAAAATATCTTTGAATAGTATAAGAACTCACTCCTATTTGAAAATACACATTCGGACTTAACACTGCCATCTACGTAAAAGCCAATTGTTCCTATGCGCGTTTCTCCGTATATATCCAGATAACCTATGTTTATCAAATGAAGACATATAATTTGATTGATAATGTGCAGTAAAAGAGTGCAAGACATTGAAATTAACTGAAGACTTAAATGAAATGTATGAGTTGTAATTCGTTTGCCGCAATGTTTAAAACTATTTATATGTTGAACAACATAATTTATGAGTAAAATTTTTAAATGTTAGAAAAAGCATAAAACTGGTTATATTTCAACAACTTTAGTTTCGGAATAATGCGTGAATGAACAAAATTCAATCGCAAGTTTATTACGAAAAATATGATTCTCTTACCATCAGGTAATACAACGTAAGCACTGACATCAGTGCCGTAAAATTTAAAACTGAATTGAGGAGTAATTGCCTGAAAATATGTAATTGTAAGGATTAGTACCTCTTTAGCAAAGCGCCGTCAACTCACCTTGAAGGAAGGTACTTTTTCATACGTCCTAGGAATGTCTGGAAATATCTGATAAGAGCGAATTATCCGGTAATAAGAAGCATAATAAGACTGGATATGTATATTAGAACATGATTCATTACTTACATATTCATTAGAATCACTTTCGAAAATTACTTTTCCATAATTCGATGAATCAAGTTCTTTACAAATGTCATTACAGTCAAAAGTTTTCAACATTAAGACGATAATCGAATAGAGCAATATCAACTTGGTCAACAAAAAAGTGTATCTAAAATGGTTCAGATGAATGAAGTAACGTATAGATTCATATAATTTACCCAAAAACAATAACTGTACAATCAACACTCACCTCATCTTCTTGTTCAAAGCGTTAATAAATATCATCAGAACTTATCGTGTTTATATAGAATTTTCAAATGTTTGTTCGTTTCTAATCGAAAGATTCTATGTGACTATAAGAACAATTGAATATCATTAGATTATAAGAACAATGGTAACAAATCATTACCGTGGATGAACTCATTATCATGCAACATTCCTCTAACTATGGAGGCAAACAGATTGACAATTATTCAACATTGACTTACTTTTCTAAAACGTATTGAATAAAAGTTTCAGTATCTTACTGTAGAGTATCTGACTGTTTTCTTAACAAACATATTTTTATTGACCTCAATTATTTATACAAATATCAATGATTTTACTTTGTCTTCGTTTATCACCTCATTTCATCTTATGAGTCAAATATGAATCTTGAATAAAACGAAAATATCGTTTACTTATAATACATTGCTTATTTGACTGTAAATCATTTGAACACATAGAACAAAAAAGAGACTAGTTTTTCAAAAACAACATGAAGTGAGAACAAATGTTTTGGCTGTTAACTCATAGAAGGTCTTACATCAGCCGACAAAAACACTGTATCCATAAACCATCTAATTTGAAATGCGTTTCGTATTCGTCTTCTCATACAGTCATCTTGTTTCGATGTCCTTAGACTATGAATTTATGGAACGCTCATCAATAATCCAGAGTCTTTGGGACTCGATTAATTTTTGAGTCGTGGATGCGTCCTGCCGAAGTCCTTCTGACTACGACGAATCAGCTATTCGTTTTTTACATGTTTCCAATGGTTTTCTTTCAGTAATTGCCTCATGAAGTCAAATGTAAAAATGCTTATTTATTTCGCTCAACTTATCCCACTAATTAACTCGAATAAAAAAATAGAAAACATCGTAGCATAACAACATTATTTCATCGACTGCATGGATTCTCCTTAAATACCTTCAAGATTTTTCAATTGTTTCCGGATAATGACCCCTCGAAATTGCTCCATCTTTACATTGTAACTCAGATTATTATTAAAATTTGTGACATGAAGTTTCATCAATGAATTCACGTTATTCGGCTATGATATTTTGTGCTGATTGAATGAACCATTGATTCTCTTGTGTTGATGACTGTTTTGATTTTTAATTCCAAATACATTACATTCGTTCGTGCTCATCTAATACTTTTTGATTAAATTCTGTTATTCCTGGGATTACTAGTTTATGCTATAATTTAAACACTTCAAATAATCACACTGATGTCACGATGGAGCCTGTGATGAAACGTCTGGATATATATCCAGATTTTAATGCTTTTGAGGATTACATGAAGAGGTTCGAAATGTGGTCTATAACCAAGGAATATTTAAAGGATTTTAATACTGTGTCTCATTTCCTTATGTTCATTGGGAAACAAGCATATAGCCTAACAAAGATGTTGGCATTTCCAAACAAGCCGATTTCATTTCCTTATGCAACTCTCAAGCAATAACTACTGGACAATGTAAAGTAAATGGAACGACCCGCCAGAACATCAGGAATTCTATCACTTTACTACGTCGTCGCAGTTCAATACGTAATCAATGTTCTTCAGTTAACATTTCATTGAGTTGTGAATCAGCTAGCGAAGATGAGCACAAGTTTGATAAATGCTTGTTCTGTGGCAAGATTCATGTGATCCATGTTTATTTCGTAATTCTAAATGCTTTAAATATGGTAAAACTTGACAAATACAGTCAGTTTGTAATACCATGGTTCATTTCGCTGGATTTAATGCTAAAATTCGTGATGTTTCTTATGATTACTTATCTTTATCCAAGACTTCTAGGATCGGTATAACGGCACAGCGTAGTTTAGAGTTGAAGGGAACTTAGGATCACTGTGAGACAAATGTTTCTAGTCAACTAAATTCTTAGCAGATTTCTCGTGTTATTGTACCAGATATGGTTTGTCATAATGATTCACATATTTCTGACGAAATTTCTTACAACTCTTGGAATAACAAGTCAAATGAGTCAAACTATGATTAAAACCGGATTCAGTTTTTGTAGATGCTAATTTTTCTAATGATTCATTATTCTCCAATGAAACCCTGAGTAATTTATTGAAATTCTTCCAAAAACATCTAATCCTGATGTAATATCATATATTATTTATCCTTATAATCCATTTTCTTTTCCTAGAAAACTGGTTCAATGCGAAGCAGGAGTACGAAGTGAGCTTGATTTTCCTCACTATTCGGATTACCTCATATCAACTGTTGTGTATACTTAACATGAAATTACTTCTAATGAATACTGAAGTCAATATGTGAAATGCAGTCACATTATTCATAGCATGGTGATATGAAGATCCAACATTATTTCGTGAGTGAGGATAATGTTGGAAAATCTTTGGTTCAAACTCTAGATATCAGTGGTTTCAGTGCACAACCGACATGGTAATTGTATACAATTCCAGAATTTTGATGAGTCCGCTCAGATTTTGGTTGTTAATTATAATAATAAGGAGCGCATTCTAGATAATACAGAGTCTATATTCAATACGATGTCGAACAGACTTAAGATGAACTTAAGAAGACGAACAACCGTTTGCAGACACTTACACTTCAATTTATGCTGTGGCGGATGTGTCGTTTGAACGAACCAATGATTCCCTTTTATTGATGACAGTATTGATTTTGAATTACAGATACTATACATTCGTTCCTGCTGATCTATTACTTCTTGATCAAATTGCGTTATTCCTAGTTTATAATATGTTTCAAATACTTCAAATCAAAATATTTCTTACATAGCTTATGTCGATTCGGACTTATAGTACACTGTTGTTATCATAAACACTGACTTGACAAATTAACTGTTCCCATGTCACTCACCTATGTTCATAAATTACAGTTCAACTATTGAAAACATTTATGGTAAGTAAATCCAAATATGGTCAGGATTCATGTAAGATAAATAGAAACGGTGTCAATATAACACAGAGATGAAGAATTTATGATACAATCAAAATATAAAATCTTAACTGTTTACTAAAACACCCTAATTTTCATTTACACTTTAAGTATCTTGAAAGATTTTCAAATATGAATCACGATCATCTCTTCTACAATATTAAGGTAAGCTTTTAGTCGTTTAGCATATAAACTAATCAATACTAACAGAAATATTGTTAGCAAGATGGACCGTGTCCTGCATTGAAATCCAGGACGCACGGGTGTCCTTTTCTGACTTCAGGGCCTAATAGGTAAGTGGATAAAGCGACTTGTACTGGTTACGAATTACACAGTGAACATCAAGTTCGAGATTCATGTACATTCAGCCTAAAAGTATCAAATAGGATGACACGAGTATCCTGGATTCTACTGCTAGGTGCTATCCATCCTTGCTTGTGAAGATTGAGAAATGCTAGATAATTCATCAGAGTTGTAAAAATGTAATGGAGTTGGATGACGGAATGTTATAAGATATCAACTATGGGAGAAACCTTAAATAGCGGTCATCTAGTGGTTAGTGGGAAATCTGTTAAAGTTAAGATAGTTCGTTCATAACAGATTATGGTCCACTTGATCAATCTGATGGATGAAAAAATTAGATGAGTAAATATATAAAACCACATTCTCTTGTAGATAGTAAGCACTTACAATTTTTATTGAGCAATTGATATGATTTTTTAAGCGATTGTTTCTCAAATCACCTTACTCATATTCTAAGTATGTAGTTGTAGTCTAAATCCTAAAAAGTAAACCAAGGACAACCGTAAAATCAAAACAACGTTTGGGTAAAGAATAACTATCGGGTAAAAGTGAAGAAACTCGTACACTCCAATCGAAATCAGAACTAGATGATTCGGGTTATAATGGTTCTAAAATTCATCATATATACAAATGTACAATTTTACCTAAACAAGTATTACCACTTAGTTATTCAACCAAAAACTTTTCCCACAATAATCAATCTAAATTACAACAAATAGCAAATTGATAAGAAATATAAGAAAATTACCGAACGATCCAAAACGTTAGTGTTATTCTATCCTTTCTGGATAGATCAAGTAAAAAAATGCACCTTATAAGCTTCTTTATAACACAAAGTGTTTCAAATTCTGGGAAAGTACTCTAATTTACAACCAAAATGCACGATCCCAGTCAGATCAAGCAGAACAATCAAAGAGCGAGCAGTCAATATGGCAGCCGCCAGAATAATATCAATTAAAACAAAATAGATACAGTTAAAGAATAAACATAGAAACTCAATGAAAGCGATAGAAAAAACTGAGAAAACTATTATGAGATTAAACATTTTAATCTCCAATGGCGACAAAGAGATTAACAATGATGTGCAAATGAAGAAACCAGTAAGAAGAAGATGCAAATATATACATGGAGAGATTTTCACACAGGAAACCTTCAAATTGGATCTTCCACAACAACGAACATGGCTGCACACACTAGTAAAACGAATACTAACATCAGGAATATGAATTTTGTTTGATAGATTTTCTCTTATTCGCCCCAAGATATAAAGGTCATGTGATGAATAGAAGGATTCTATTTACCACACGACATTATAAGCTCCGAAATAAAGCAATTAAGCCCAAACACAACAACATGTGATAAGGATCCATATGCATTAGATAATTTGCATTAAGTGTAGCATGTATTGTATATTACAGACGATTTGAAACCTGTTACGTGTTCAAGTTATTTTTGTTGAAGCATGGATGAGCACTGTTGAGAAACTGAAAACTAGTAAAAACCGGATGTTCACCGATTTCGAAGTTTTCAATGGTTGCTGATTCACCATACGTAACAGTATTTAGTACTTGCTTGTGAGTATTACGTCTTTTATTGCTCCTTAGTTAATTGTGAGTCATTCAGATTATAGACCATTCCTAATGAGCAGAGACGAAGATAAGAATATGTCTCATCATTGAACATAGTGTTTCACACCGTTGAATGTACAGATGGTAAATGGAAACATATTGGGATGTCCAGCACTGTTATAATAATCATTCACAATCTCAGTAAATATTAAACTCAATGAATCAGATAAATGTAAAATAGATGTGTGAACTATTTATTGTTTCTGATTTCTAGTCAATTGAACCCCATCTACAATGGCATGGCTGATTATCTTATTATGAATTTTCATGAATGGCCGATAATATTTTACTTCGCCTGTTGTACATATTAAGTAACATTATTTAATGATAAGAATATATTTTAATTGTGACTCTCGTTTTATCCCACTTAAGATGGATCTACACACACTAAATAAGTTGCATCACGTGAAATGTGGAGTGTATCTCTCTGATGATGAGGAACGAAATTACTTTGGTGAATTTTTAGTAAAAGCCTGAGTGATGTTTAACCACTTCTTTATCTTTGCGAGTTTTCTGACACATGGAATTGGGTGCAATAACTTGAATGAATCTTCATTTTATTTAAAGTACAAGTTATTGGAGATATGCTGTCACATTACTTCTGTTGTAGTAATCATCAAACTGCGTCACGAGGCAGGCGCTTACTTGTAAGAATATCACAAATGATAGTGTAAGTAACGTTCGTTTTGAGGTGTCATGTGGTAATCAATGTAATGATGTGCATCAATTGCATTGTATGAGAATCTAATTTGATTGATTGAATAATAATAATATTCACGATAATAATAATAACAATAATACTGTCAATGTTATTTCGTCACAAGTGTTTTCAGGAAATGACGGCATCTTCACACCTTCAAACACACGATGTTCTAATTCAGACGACCACTAGAAACGTCCGAGCATCGACGGCCATTTCTCTCTTCTATGTATTATTATTTTATAGCTCAAATTAACAATCATGCATCGAAAGCTACGATGCACAAACTTCTTTTCGGTTTCACATATGAACACTTAACTAGTCACAAAATTACTACTGATTGTTCTACAGTAATCACTCGAAATGCAAGAAACGTCTTCATTTTCAGGTGTTCATGAACGCTTATTTGACTGACAATCATTTGGACGTGCAGAACAAAGAAGAGTGATTTTCTCATCCTACGAACGACGACTACTTTTCAAAAAGCAAAATGAAGTGAAAACAAATCAGTTGGCTGTCGACTGACGGAAGGTTTTGCATTATCTATGAGTAAACAATGTAACTGTTCACCATCTAATTTCAAATAAGTTTAGTGGCCGTTTCCTCCCATAATCATCTACTTTTCACGTCCTTAGTTTATCAATTTATGGAACGCCGAATAATAATCCACATTCTTGTGATTAGACTAGTTATTACGTCCTGTGTATGTTGTTTGTTGCCCGTCATCTTACTGCAATTGGATCATACGAATGTAATTGAAATACATATGTCGTCAATCCTCGTATAAAATTATCGACTTAACTCGCATCAGTGAACAACGGAATGAAATAAAACAAAGTATTGAACTGATTTTAACATTTGCCTTCAATGATCATGGAATCCTCTGAGCTTATATTTGTTAAGCAACAGTTGAATGTTAGAGAACGTTGCAGCAAAGTTCAGAAAAGACTTGTTGGTGTCCACTGAAGACTACTGATGATTTCCTTAAGGGGTATGTTGAATTACGGCTTATTTTGTTGCTAGTACTGCTATATTATTAGAACTAATAGTAAAACTGTAGATTTATAATGTTGTGAAATGCTAAACTATGAAATCTTACGTGTAAGTCACATTATTGTCTACACACATTTGTCGTATCATAGTAATGGGTAATATTATGTTAAGCATTTCTACGGTACACATTCGTGCTAATGATAGAATGATATATTTAATGCAATAAAATCAAATTATACAGAATGACGACTTCTGCGAGGCTGAGCAAAGCCATTCGGCTCAATTAACCTGATGGATCTCGCGTCCATTATTGTTGACCTTCTCATCATGTTAAGTGCTGCATGTCTATTTTCCTATTTATCTGATGTTCCACTTTCAAAACTGTGTGGTTGAAAATAAAACCACAGCACAACTCTCTCAACATAATCAAGATCACTTTGGTTTCATGTAATATCGAGTGTGATTGTCGTATGCTGGAGGATACCAGGAAAATAATATGAATCTTCTAGGTATTTATGTCAACTATCCTACAACCAATTTAGATTATGGTTAATTTTCATCAAGCCCTTTCATTAACTTACCAGACAGTGTTAGTCAAACGGTAACAATTCGTATATTTCTCTGTACCGTTATGATCACTAGATTACATGACAGATTACAACTAAACTTTCTATCGCCTAAATATCACTCGATTATTCATCCTCCTCCATATGTCTATATGTAGTCAAATTCTCTTACTAGCTTTTACTTCGCCTTGCTGCACCCTTATACAATTTGAATATGTAATCACTTGCATAGGCTTTTTTGCCTCTCTGCGTCAAATAATTTTGAAACGCTTATCTATTTGTGATCTGCGCTTTTAACCAATAAATGTTAGTTGCCTCTTCTGATTTCAAACATCATCAAGAATTGTATTATTACGGTTATAAAGGTGAAAGATTTGCGAAGCAGAACCACTACATTTTGATAACTTACTAAGGCCTATTATCCTACTTGGAGGAGCATATAACCACCACAGGCATTCTCCATCCTAGAATATCATAGGCAGTTGACAGATATTTTGAGTTCCATATCGTAGGAATGCTGTCCTCCCTTTGCCAATCTACGTATTCACGTCTGCACTAGATCCTCCTTGTTCATCAATTATACTTTCCAGGTACGTGAATGTTTACACACCTTCCAGAGTTTCGCTAACAAGTGACTCTGACTTAGCGTGCTCAGTGTTGTATTTGATAATCATGCTTTTTCCTTTGTGAATGTCGAGGCCTACTGGTGCTGAGAGTGCTGCTACATTAGTTATCTTCGTGTGTATTTGTTCCAGTGTGTGGGATAGAAGAGCCAGGTCATGTGCGAAATTCAGATCTTCTTATTGATGTTGATTAGCTAAAAGATGAACAAAAAAGAATAAGGCCGCAACTTATCGGAAAAAAACATGCAATTATCTCAAATAATAAGTTTAATTCTTAACACGCGAAAACTGGAAATGCATGTAAAGTTCATTTATGGGTTAAACAAAGTGCGTTTATAATGATAAGAATGATTTCGCGTGGAAATGTTTTAGAAAATCACAGTGAGATGCGTGAATGATGTCGTTGGTTAATAGACTAACTTTAGCTTTTGATTATTGATTTTCTTTGTTTTTTGTTATCTGGTCACTCATTTCCACTACATTTCCATGCCAGCACATTTTTATCACATAGTTGACTCAAATTTCCTTCTCTGTTCATGTCTTACACATAATTATTGTTGTCGTCTTCAGCGCTTCTCTTCGCGGACTTATATGTTGGTGTGTGTTCAACCTAAGTATTGTCTGTTTTCCCGTTCTTCACTTATTCAAGTTTGCGCTTGGTATAAACCATGTTGATTGACTAAAAGACAGTCATAACTTTCAAGGTTGCGGATGCACGGTATTTGAAGACTATGGGTGATCATTTTCATATTAAGTCGTCGATAATGGTCATATTCAGCATTTATGCTCAACAACAGTTTGATGATTGAAGTACCCCGAAATACGAAGAATGTTTCTGTATAGTCTCAGTATTCAGGAGTAGGTCGACGTGTTCTCTGGAACACAGGTGGTTCCATATGGTGGTATAATATGTAAAATCAAACGATGAGGAAGGTCAAATCGGTTGTGCTTTATACATTTCGAGATACATACTTTGTATGAGTTGGACAAACAAATCGATTATGTGTTCGATTATCAGTGGCTGTAACAAAAAACCGAGAAATTAGAGTTCCTAAACAGATAGTTTAGTAATTCTGCTAAACAATCTCAGTACTTTTCGTTTGACGGGTTTCGGGATCCCATCCTAATGAAAGATGATCTCTGAATTTCCCAAACAGCTGAAAGGATCGAATCGTTTAGACGCTCATTATAAGGATGTTTGGAAATACTCGATACACAGTTTCCACACATTGAGCAAGCTGGAGTGTGATAGCATATACAGTATGACGTAATTATCTGCTTGGATGCAATACTAAAGGTGTAGTCTCATAAAGATAGAGCATGAAACATGTAACACATTCTCTTAACAACATCCGAACGCCGCACCTCTTGTTTTTGTCCAGATTTGATATCATTTGCCAACAGCAGTGTCAACAAGTTTTCGTAGTCTCGTCGATTGACTGACCTGGGTAGCCAAGATTATTCCTTGGAGTAGACAACATTGACCAGCTTTCATGAAGAGTGTCCCATTCTTCCTCACACTCTGTCTTCAGTCACCCAGGAAGATTCCTAACCATTCTAGTTCAGCACGTGTCATTTCAAGGCCCAATAGTTTCTGTATCATCTTAAAACGAGAAAACTCCAAAACTTCCAAAATCTATGAATATCACGTTGACGGAAAAACTGCTAACGTTTACTGCCGTCCGATGCTTTTCAGCAATTATTAATTTAGTTAAGCATTAATTCCTCGATTGACCCACACAAGTCGATCAACCAATCTGTTAAGATTATTTGATCTCGAAGTGATGGATTGTTTGCTCACCAGATATTAGGAAGGATTCGAGCAGATACGTACTGCACATTATGTTTGATTGATCCTTAACTGACAAAGTTGGTCAAATGCGGGTATTTGAATCACGAGTTTAGGATACGATATTAGATGTGACGTTCTTTCCTCGTAATTTCAGAGTAATAACTTAAGGACTCAATTGAATCAGCTGTCATCCACAACCCGATTGCGGGGTCTGCAAAAAAAGGTAAATGCCATTTTAACAAGACATGACCTACAAATTACATTTGTTGACCTACATTATGTTCCCCATGTAAAGTTCTTAAGCAGATGAAATCAATAAAGGTGTCATATGAAGAGCGAAACAAGAAGCCTTAAAAAAGTACAGAAGATATTTTTGGTAACGTTATTCTATGTGATTCTAAGCTTGTAAAACTGTAAAACTTACTTTTTTCCCTAATCTTTTCTACAGATCATAGGCTTTTGTGTGATGTATGATTCATTGTCATAGCCTTTTTTGTTCCAAAGCTGTTGTTCTTTAGGCGTAATCATTTGTACACTATTTTCTACTTTAACCCCACAGTTTCGGACATAATTGTATTTCTCTAATTAGCGTAAGTTGTGGTCAGGCTAGTCATCTATTCATTCATGTTTCTTTTTACTTTATTCCAAAATCGGGTACCAGATCGAAATTTGCAAAAAGGCGAGTGGTTTTCTGCTTGTCTTATCTCTCTCGCGTGCTTGTTATTCAATCAGATGAAAGAATAGTTCTATCCTCTCTACCCCACTTCCAACTCACGCATACTAGCCTCAGGGTTGATCAAGCTAGCCTACGGCAACAGGCTCTTAATCCACATTAGACAAGTTATCATTGGCATGGAAGTGGGTAGACAGATCAAGGATATAACAAAGAGTATAGCAGTTCATTCGTGCAAATATCTGACACTACGACGCAAGGGTATTTACTCGACATCGAAGACAAGGTAAAAATGCGTAATCAAACGAAGAAAGAGCACGTATGTGCGTACTGCTCTATAGATACAGTATTCAGTGTTAACAAGCGTAACTATAAGTTCAGCTTTAATAAGCTAGTTGTGCGAAAAACAGCCATTTAGATTTAGTAACCCTTTTTTCTTTGCATTTTAGAATTCACAAGATTATTTTGATTCTCAGTAGTTGAACAGGCATTCGGTATAGAAATAATCCGTGGAGTGTTTTGTCATGTTCAACTGCGTTTTCAATAAATGTTTTACAAACATGTGCTTACTTTTTTATTTGAGAAAGTCTGTTTAATTGTAGTATACACGAAGCTATGTTGACTGGATAAATTTTTATATAAATTTTATATAAATTTTTATTTCAGTCATTCTTGCAGCACTTGTAAGGTTGTTGCCAACGAAATATGCGGGTGAATGTGGAGAGTATGATATGAAGCCAGCAGTCCAATCCTGTAGAAAATAACATCCAAGTAACGTGCAGCTTATTGTTGTAAGTCGAGACGCGTTGAAGTTCACAAGATTGACTCGCCTCCTAACAACAAGAGCAACAATTATTTTTTTTTATTATTATTATTAGCTTTATTCAATATTATATTATTTGGTACAAAATCGAATTCTCAGCATAAAGTATTTCAACATCTTTACGTTTCTTATTTCTTCGTTGCTCTTGATGATAAACATTCTGTGATCGCCAGTTGGATGTCAGCAGTTCAGTCAATCGACATATGAATAATGTATATTTTTTTGCAGCATGTTCCCAGCAAACACGACATCTCTGATTAGACCTTTTGTAACCTTTACAACGAAAGGTTGTACAGTTTTCAGAAACGCACCGGAATAGGTTGTGTGCTTAATATCCATAATGATGTATTAAAACAAACAATATTAGATAACTTGTTGAAATATATAGATGACGGGAAACAGGTAGCCCAGATGTTTAAGCAGGCCGCCAAAAAGTTTTCAATGTTGGTACATAGAATCCCGAGAAGGTGTAGGAGTCCGGTAGGACAAGTCAATAATTACGGAATTGAGGAAATGCAACCTGGTATTGCTCGATATTAGCAAACACGGTTCAATCTGAATAGGTTGGTTATAGGAGAGATTCTAGTGCACTATGACGAAAACGCTCTACTCATACATTACGTTGTTCTGATGCTGTCCAAAGAAACACGCACAACACTTGCAGGATGGCAATTTAATGGACCCTGAATAATTGACGCATCTTTCAAAACAAAGTATGAGAAAATCACAGTAAATATTACCCAATGTCATGCACTTGTTAGGTCATGATTTGATTTCAATTGGATCGTATAAACGCGTTGGTAAGAACCAGACAAAAGTCAAAAAGGAACTTGAAAACTGTGGGAAACATTTAATGCAATCAAAATTTCACAGCTGTTTCTCAAAAACATCTGGAACTTGTAGCGTCACCTGTTTCATTTTCATTGGATGAGTAACTAACTTACTACTACATTAAGAAGGATATCATTAACTTACAAAAGAAAATGAGCATCTGAAACGCTACAAATCACCTCAATTGCCTGCACATAAACAAGCCTTGGAGCAAAGCGTTTTTTCTATATTACAAACCTTTTCTCCTCATTCTAAGTGTCGTTTCCGAGGCCTTAGAAGTGCATAACAAAACGATTTGAACTTTCAGTCAAACGACTTATCTGTTACCAAAGTAAGTTAGCAGAAGCTAACGAAGAATTCTGAATCCTTGTTGAGATCTACTGAATCAGTCACACATCAAGATTAATAGGAATCACAAAACAAGTGATGGGGCTAATGTGGGCAACTACTCAACTTCCTATGATCATTGAAAATGATGATGTAGACCAATCGTCAATTATGAATTTACACTTAGAGGATGTGTCAGCAATTTTAGAACTCATGCTCTCTCATGAACTGGAACGGTCAGTGATTAAGTAAAGTTGGTAAGGATTTCCCCTGGTTATCAGATTGTATCTGTCAGTCCAACGTATAAAACTGGATCTCAATTCCTGAGAATATCTAGTGTTATTACATCACAGTTCTCTGTTCTCCATCTCTTCAGATTAGCTCTGGTTTTTCGTACCTATTAAGAGTTTAGCCACTTATGTCAATATCCTGGTTAAGTTTATGGAAATAGTGAGCAACTAATGGCTAACAGCTGACAAGTCAAACTGTCCTTCAAGATGTCATACCCATCGTCCTAATCTTCCTGATCTCAGAGCGGATCACTGACCTACATTTTGTCGAATCAATCTCACTGACCTTTGAATTTTTTATCTTCATCAGTTGTACCAGCTGACACTAACTTCTTTATCATTTGCGACTTCGCTGCCACTGATTCCTCGCAGCAATTATGATATAAATAGAATTAATACCACTACAAAATTTAAAATATATGAACGAATGTTTCTGGGTTGCAAATTGTAATGTAATCAGCGGTTTAAGTTCGTTTATGCTACGAACTTCTGCTGTTTCAGGATCAACTGAGACTCTATTACCAACTTCCAACTGGCTAATCCTCAATCAACAATCTATTTATTTATTCACATTGTTTCAAGGATGTTGTCATAAAGCATTGTTATGACTTGACAAACATGGACTTACCTACTTACTCCTGGTACCCCTCGAGGTGAAGCACTAGCCGTCCAAATGCATTCTACATTCAATCCACCTCTGTGCAATCCTTTCTGGTACTTCCAGTTGTTATTCATCCTTTCACATATCTGTTTCTATTTCCCGGCGTACTGTGTAATTAGGCACTCCTCTTTTCTCTTTTATTTCATAGTAAGAAGTTAGGGCTTGCCTCGCGATGCATTTTGATGATCTCCTAAATGTATGTACGATCCACTTTGAACGTCTTTTTCTAATTTCCTCATCAGCTGCAACCTGGTTTGTCTACTCCCATATAACCCTGTTACCGATGGTATCTGGCCAGTGAATGTTGAGTAGACAACTGTTTATAAATGCCTGTATTTTTTGCGAAGCATGAAGTGATTTTCCAAGTTTCAGCTGCGTACTGCAGAACTCTCTTGACGTTCGTATTGAACATTCCTGTCTTGAAATATATATATATATATATATATATAAAGTATATGATGGTTTGTTCAATAAATTAGTAAACTGTGATTATCAGACTTAATTTTATAAAATTCCGTTAAGTCATTCTTAGTCTCCTTTGCTTTGATCCTTGTTTACGACAATATATTCGTCTCATTTCTGTTCCGTTTATTTTAAACAGTTTTGGAGTATAGTACTGGCAGTCATATTTTCATTTCACATTTCAGCATCATTGCATCAATCCGATTGTAAGCTCACAAATGACGACGATCTCCCTAAGTATTGTTCTTCTACAACCACGAAAACAGTGAATAGACAGTCAGGTAGTGCAAGAGATTGTAGATATTCATAGTTTCCATGATCATTGTATATCGAAAGTTGTTATGGCCTTAAGTCATTCTTACAATCTTTAAAGCTTTCATTTAAACATAAGATACATGTAAAAAAAATCTTTTTCATTCAGTAGACTTTCTCCATAAACAACTTTTGCGATTTTAAGCATTTCCTAAGAGTTATTTCTAAATTTCATTAACATATCCGCACCATGATATACATATACATAAGATCGAAATGAGCGCATTGAAGACACTTTATTAATTTTAGAAGGGGCTTTGAGGAGATTTTAATAATTTTATGGTTGAATTCATGAGTCAAATAAAGCTAGACCACTATGGAAAACCTGGAAGCTATGGATGGCCGTCTCGTCCTATTTTGGGGACCATTCAGCAGTGCGCATACGCGATCCCGCTTCGCCAGATTCAAACCGATACGTCCTTTGCACTACTAAGGATAGCCACAATAGGACAAAACGGTCGTCCAGTGTTTCCAGGTTTTCCATGATGTTTTAGCCTCAATTGATACATGATCTCAACGAACAAAAACGATTTCTATTCATAAATTTAAACAGTCTATTGTGTGTCACCAAAAGTTACTTTTTTGATAGAACTCTGATTTCATTAACTCTTTGGTATTCATTCTTTATTAGAATTCAATCCATACATAACTTCATTATTTGTAAAGAAAATTTGTTACTGTACACATATTGCACGTTGAAAATTGGATGAATGTCATATTTACAGACAGCTGTCTTATTTCAATAGATAAGATTCCCCCTTTTGAATTTACGGACTCGTCAGCTTGATGTACCTACATCTCAAATTTGATGTTGAATTTGAGATTCGAACACAGTACCGTTCACTTCAAATGGCATCACATTTTAGACATGACTACTGAATTCTGATAGTCACTTTCTTGTGTAATGGGGTGAAATTTAAATTCACTTGGTATTGCTTAGTTTGAATCTTCTCTCTGATGTTTAGCACTGTAATTGCTTAGTCTCATATTTGTATATGTGTATACTGTGTGTATTGTCTTGATATAGCTTTCATTCACTAACATTATAAGCAAAGATGGGTAGTGGTTAGCAGTGGAATCCAAGATATTCAATTCGTCTTAATTGGAACTCGTCAAATGAAGGTACCTGCTCTGTAGAGTTCATATTCACTCTGAGACTCTAACTCAGTACCGTTCACTTCAAATGTCATAATCTTATCCACTTATTTATATTATAAGTAGAATAATTAATATTTATGTTATCATAGGTGATTATTTTCATGATCTAGTATCATATTGAACTAATTCATTTCAGTATGTTTTCTAAAATGAATGAATTAACTATACAATATCAAATAATTATAATAGAATCCGATGATAAATGATTATTCAATGGAACAAATAATTATCCATTATGTACTGTTATTATTGAGAAAAATATCCAAATTATTGGTGAAAAACAAAAATAAACTTCTTGATTCAATTAAATCATTTGAAAGGTAGTTATATCTGCCTCATCATCATCATCATCATCATCATAAATCTCATCAACGAACTTGACTGACAATGAGAAAAGTCTTCTATAGTTTATTCTTTGTAAATTTCAGGTCATTTTCATGGAAGGAAAACACAATGTTGTTCTTATTGTTTCACTATATTTTTAAATTGATTAGAAAGCAGTATGTATATTAATAAGTCATATTGTGAGATAGTAACGCACTGAAAACAATGGTGAACACTGGCGCAATTTCGTCGATTGTTCGGAGTAAGACATTAACATTATTGGATTCTGGCCGGATTGGTGGTCGCAGATGTGCACTGCTTAGAAGTTCCATTCTAGGAAGAAATGACCGTTCAGTGCTTCCAGGTTTTCAGTGGTGGTCTAACTAACATGGATTCATGATTTTAACTGTGATCATAAATAATTTCGCAATCGACTATAATTATTTCACGGAAACGCGTGTCCAAGAAAACAGAAACAAACGAGATCTTTTCAAATAAACCCGAAGATGAAATTACGCGATCAAACTTCGCGAGAGAGGCGATGTGTGAGTCTGAGTGCTAATGATCGGTTGTTTTACTTAGTCAGACTTGTAGATAGTCTGACAGATGTCAGATCAGTTATACATTTCTCTGTCCGTATTATTATTGTTGATTGATTGTACATTTGTTGTTGGATTGTGTCTGTTAGGCATGGAAATATATTTACATTCTAGTCAGGCTAATCATGTATTCTTGATTTGAGTTATGTCGAAGTCCTGTAGAGTAGATACTTGAAGGGAATCTAGTGTACATATTCGTCTAAGGTTTATTAATTTCCCATTCGTGTATACAAGGAAAACAGACCGTTATGAGAAGTTATAAGGCTACCTTTAAGTCCGACGCTTGTAATATGTTTTCTTTAGTCGAACTAAAAAAAATGAACCATTGAAAGATATCGTGAACAAGCCAGATTATTACTAATGATACAAAAAGGACATGGTAATCGCGTGTGACAGATGTATCAGCAAATAAGTGACGTTGAATATCATCTGTAACGTTCATCGACTTATTGAATTCATAGACGAGAAACAGCATATTAACGGCATAGCTTTCCTTGATGTCTTCCGTTTCAAAAAAATTGACTGTTCTATAAAAAGGAAAGAACAATGGATAAATCAGTTTACCTATCCTAATGACTTAACACCTCTTCAGTACAAAATATACCTGATCTAATGTTTTAGCCGTAGAATTAGACTAGTGTGTTCTGAAGATTGTTCAGACGGTCTAATATATATAATCCAAGGGGTACACTACGATCATTCAAATAATATCAAATGATATTCATGGAAAAACAGGACAAACTGTGACTTCTTTGCCTTCTCATGGACATTTGATTGAATGGTTGGAAAGAGGAGGCACTAAATCTAATAAAAGCAAGTTTTAACGACGTTTCCTCCCTAGCTGCGCGCATACTTAACAACCTTTGACAGACTTGCTGAAGATAGACAAAATTGCAGCAAACGCCAAGAAAGTTGATGCCCTCACGTCACCCAAGTTCGCAAATCGCACTTCAATTGATCTGTGGAGATAGATTTAATAAACCGATTTTGTGAATAGTTTTTGATATCTTCTACATTTATTCTGTCAATTTTCACAATCTGTACACTTATCACTTGTTGTCTCAGTGTATAACTATGAACACTTACTTACTTCCACTTATGAATCCAACATAGCACGACATTGTTAACTGTTCATAAATGCATACACTCTCATACACATGCCTCTCATTCTACATAGCTTGTGTACATAACTGAACTATTAATTAGTTAGTATTTATTTGAGTCCACCACAATTATCTAGTGAGCCTTCATTTAATTTTGATTATTGTCTTGCTTATTTTCTAACTATATTTATTGACTGTTGTAACATCCACATTACGTTCAACGTTCGGTTGCACTACTTGAGCTATATCAACCTCACAGGGATTATTATTCACTTACAATTGTGAATTCTGGTACCAAAACTAACAGAACACGCACCAGCCTGCTGTTTTCATTAACGTCCCTCGACTTTTATTTGTGTTCATTACTTATAAGTTATATATTTTTATATAATTACTTAGGGCGGAATATGAGTCAGTATTTATTTTGGTCCACCACAAATCGAAAACCTAATGGTAACTAAATAGAAATGTGATAAGGATTTATGTCACGCAAATAGAAAAGTGATAATATAACACAGAGATGAAGAATTTATGATGAAATCAAAAAATTAAATCAAAACTGTTTTCTCAAACACTCTAATTCTCAATTATATTTAAAGTACCCTGACCAATTTTCAAATATGAATGACAACTATGTCCTGAGATCAAATCAGTTACTGAGTTAGGTGAATATTGATGAGCTATCGTTTCGTATGTTCTGTACATTATCTCATGAGTATTACAGTCTATCAATAATATCAGAACAATAGCTAGTGGTTTCAACTTATCATCAGTTATTCTATCGTATTGATAGTGAATAATCAAATAACGAAGAAATAAGTTGTCTTATGAACTATGAATGCGGTATTCTGACTGTTCAGCTTAAACAAAGAACATCCTTGGTTTTGAATGATATTTTTCAGTAGTCAGATGACCACAAAATAAACATTCGCAACAAAACTATTGTCCATTGGAATTGTCACATAATCACATGTACAGGATGCTGTTAATTCACAGGTTCAATGTTGTGAACTGTTGTAAAATCCATCAGGTTTCATTGAATATTAGCAATCAAATGAAGGCGAAAAACTATATTTTATATTCTACGAACAAAATGATGCCAGTAATTACATGAACAACCATGAAAAGCGTACGTGTTTCCATGAAACCACCTCCAATTTATTGAAGTGATTAACAAAACAGAAAGTGTGTTTAGAAGAGAAATAAATTGGAAATGACAAAGTCAGCATAAGGAAAAAAAGTGACAACGTGTTATTGAGAATCATGGATTACTCTTCCGTTTTCTGTACAACCATATGCATATGACACAGCCAATGCATACAACAACGAATGAGACAGCTATTGGTATTAAAATATACAAGAGATTGCGGGACTTTCCTTCTTGTTTATCTTCTGTAGTTCTTGCAGTCATATTCTGAAAAGAAATCAGAACAGTACAACAATTACTAAATATCAAATATTTATCAAAATATATTCATTGTTTTGAGTAGTTTCCTTCAAATCATTTCCGAAGTTAGATTCAGTGGTTTTTTCTTCTTTGATAGGTGTTGGTTCACTCGAAATGTTGACATCCAAACTATTCTGAGGAGGAACAAAACAGTTGCAATATTACTATTAAATATTTACCAAATGAGATTCAGTTTTTTGAGTATTTGTACTCAATTCATTTCTGAAATCTGTTTCTGTGATTTTTTGAGTAGTTTCTTTTTGTTCGATAAGTGTTAATTCACTCGAAGCACTGGCACTGGAGATCGTCTGAAGAACAGAACAATGTCAATTATAATAGATATCAAATATTTACCAAACTAGATTCAGTTATTTGAGTAGTTTCTTTCGAATCATTTCTCAAATCAGCTTCAGTGATTGCTTCATTTGTTTCTTCTTCTTTGATGGGTGTTGGTTCACTCGAAACGCTGACATTCAAGCTGTTCTAAAGAGGAACAAAACAGTGGCAATATTACTCAAATTATTCATCATTCACTGAACACTGTTGTCAGTATTGATTACAAAGTTGAATTCATCAAATAGTCACAGAATTTACATTTGGACAATGTGTTCAATGAATTATGATACAGAATATCTGCTACCGAATTGACGGTTATTGAGATAAGTACACATTATCCTACAACAAACTGACGACGCATATTTGTGTAATCTAAACTTATTTCCTCGATATGACTTATCATCACATTTCATGTTTTAATCGACAGATTCATAGCTGACAGCTTTCATATTGCAGCCCATACAGGATACATATTTCTCAACTAGAAATTACAGATGCTTTTCTGAACTTCAACATAGGAAGGCTACGATTTTTTACTAATTATCCAAACATGCAAGACAATTTCCAACGGATTACGCTTCATCACTTAAACTGGTTTCATCGCTATTTCATGAAAGTTCACGTAGATATCTCGTTCCATATTGGACATCGTAGATCACTACAAATTTTGTGAGCTGAAAAATAACATATTTTCAAAGTATTGGAGTTGAACAACGCTTCTATTCTTCATTAAATGTCCACACGAAAATCAAGCACTATTCTCTTATCTGGTTAAATATTGTCAACAAATACAATGCCTTGATTAATGCACGAAAGGACGAATACAAATCAGTACTTATTCGTAAAAATAAAATGTTCTTCCATCTATTCCGAATAACAATGTGGAATGTGGTAATACTACAAACAACCTGTGAAGTCTACTTATTTCTCACTTCAATCCGGCAAATATTTATTTTGAAGTCATGAGTATCCTCATAATTGCTGCTAATAGACCTCTCCGCTTTCTCACACCAAATTCACGTTGTATCCGATGACGTTGCGTGTTCACATGCTTGACGCGATTTGTGTTTTGGACAATCTACAGTAAAAAGAATGATGTGATTGCTTTGTAAGTTATCAAACAAAAGACAGAGTAATTAGAAAACACGCAATTACAACTCAATGATACCATGTCGATTTTGAAGTAAAATAACTATTTCATTCACCGGGACTTTGTCATCACATTGAGCAGTGCGAAATTCGGACCCCTATCAATGTCATCCATATTCCACATGTTGAGATTGAATAAAACAACGTTGAATATAGAGCGATGAGTTTTGTTGAATAATGGGATCGATCTGAACATTAGATTATGGAATGAATAACTCAGCTGTCTAAATATTTTTTTCAATGGTCTTGCACATGATGGAATGGGAAGTATGATTACAATTTCCAGGAGTGTTTTTTCAATTTCAATGCCTCAGAGCTATTCATTATCATATATATAACATGTGAAATTGAGAATAATTGGAGAAAGGCTAATAGGAATATTTCCATATTGGCTCTTACGTAAAACACAACGTAAAGTGTGAAATTCAATGTTCGAATGGGAGTGAGTTCTTCTATTATTGAGTGATATCTTGCATAGTTTTTTTTATTTTTCGCTTTTATTTTGCGTGAATGATTCAGTATTTGATCTGATTATTTCGTGAGAGCTGAATAGTACACACTGATTATTTTGTTTGTGTTTTAACTTGACCTATAATGTGTTCACAATGCTCATTCATTACTGTCATGTAAGAATTTAAAATAAAACAGCGATTCACTTCAAAATAAACATCAATTGATTGAGTAGAAATAAATAGTGTTTCTTTGACTTTAATACCTCAGAGCAATTCAGTATCACATGTATACCAAGTCGAAAAGCAATGGAGACTTCCAAGTCAATGCACAATCGACAAACTCACTTACATCATATTATCCATCGTTTCGTGAAATGCTTTGTTTATATAAAACTAATCAGAGTGAGCACACCTCAAAAAGTTACGAGTGTATCCCTCATTATTTTAAATACTCAACGGCTAATCGACGTTTAGTGAGACATCATTTGAGACCGATTTCTAAAAATCAATTAGGAACTGACTGAAATTATACGATAACTTTCCAATGATATGAAAACAGTCAACTCCGATGAAATGCGGTTTAACATACCCCCAGAAACTTCAAACTCAACCAACGATCCAGTTTTGATCCATTTTTGGAAGATACCTGTCTCTAGATTTATCTCGCTTAATGTGATGATATAATAAGACGTAGACACTTTAAATTTCGATTTATATTTTGGTGACAAATTGTTTGCTCATAAAATGAGCGATTGAAATGAGAAACTGTTTCGTTTATGATTACAGATACAATGGGGATCAAACAACATTTTCACAAAATAATTTCAGCTAATTTTAGTGGTGCACAGTTCAAAAGACTTAATCAGAAAAGCTGGACATTATCAGTATGAGTTTTCACTGTGAATTTTTATCAGATGTGATACTTCAATTCCTCTTCATGATGTTTAGACAAGTAATTGACGTTACAGTTTCAATAAACTAGTAACGTTTGGACAGTGAGTTTTTGAAAGGTATGCGGATTTCATTTCGCAAAATTTCCCTTATCACTTAAATGACATCTCCACCGATATACTCTACACACGAAACAACTGATTAATGTGGACTGCAAGAAAGGTATGTTAGACCACTATGATTGATCACAGTAAATTTCTGAGCAGACGTAGTGATAACCACGTAAAAATAGAAAGTAATATAACGGAAACCGATGACTAACCATGTAGGTTAGTGTAAATCATAAAATGAGTAGTTTTCGTTACCTCCTTCATACTGAATCTTTCTATAAAGTGACAATCCCATTCTCTCTTTAAGCGTTGACTGAGGAATCTGGAAGGAAGTAATGGAAGTCGGAGTCCAGAACCATCAACACTCAATCATGCTGACACTTTACACCTGTCAAACTTATTGAAGTCAAATGAACAAAACATTTGTCCATCATTGAATAAAGCGATAAATTGTGAGATGAATATCTAAGTCCGTTGTCAGAAATGTGACTGTGAGTGACTGCCACGTTGCTGCACATGAATTTGCTGTCATGTGATGGGATTGTGTTGACTTGCTCACTTACATCCAACACCTCGAAACAATCGAAACTGATTCAGCTCAACACAAATGAAATCGTTCGTCTCATCAACTATTTTTATAGTTAACCAACATTTATTTCATTTTGAATCTACGAAACTCCGAACATCGATATGCGAATAACTCCACACTGTGAACTAATTACTATTCTCGTCACCCACTTACGTTCGAAAATTATGCAGAACAATTTTGGACAGTGCATTTTCAGATGATGAACGTATTCATATGATCGTTAAGCATATCGCAAACTGTTGGTCTCTTTCTATCGTGTAAACCATCAGGATTTTACACTGAAATCACTCAAAAAACTAAACAGTGTATTTTTGAAAGATCTGATCATCAGAAGACGTAGTAAGTCTCGGTAGAATTTGACCTTTACCGTACTGTGCTCTGACGTATACTGTTTGTCTTTAGTCTGCGCGAAGACATCAGAATTTTTCCAAATGCCACATCATTTTCTACTCACTAGCTCAAAAATATGCTAGAATAAAATGTGTCGCTGAAGGATTATTATGAATGTCACACAATCTGTTTGTACATTACAGGATGTTGATTTCTTGCTATCTTGTTCAGTTTTACTTAATGCATATGACAATATTATTAGGAACAAAATAGTAGAATAATCTGAAGTACTTGAAATGAGACTTTATTTTCAATGAAATGGACAACGTACGGCGTCAAAATAGGTTGATATCTTCCCGTTCTTTTGCATCAGAATAGTTGACTTGACTTCGGCAACTATCGACAGAAGATTATGGAAATTTAGACTTTAACCGATTTATAAGAAGCGTGTAATTGTTAGATGCGACATTGTACGTGCCTAACCTCAACGTTCACAGATTTCGGCAGATGTTAAGGTATTATCTTAAATGTTTCCATTAATTGAATTAGTAAGGGATATAATCAAATGAACGTCGTATAAATGAAACAAGTATGCATTCTTCACAATGACTGTCGAGTGCTTGGTTTCCGAGGCTGTATTACACCTTCGTTTTCATATTGAAACTCTAATTAATCAACATTCTAATTGGATCTGATAGTTGAAGAGGTATTTACATTCTCGCAATATTTTCTATGTTACATCTGATACAGCCAACTCTAGGATCTATTTAGTTATGTAACTTATTGGTATGTAAGTCGACCAAATTACTCTGACCAAAATATTTGTTACTGATGAAAAGTGAATAGCTTAACGCATATCGTCTTTATCGCCGCTTGGTTTGAAAGAATAATATCTAAGAATGTGTAATGGGTGAATGTTTAGACAGATGCGAAGCATCCAGAAATAGGTTTTGATGGACACAAATGTATATTTTCAGACCAGAATTTTCATTGCCTTGCTTTTGGGCCCGTCGACAAAGGTGAATCTCTGCATTCGTTTATCCATGAGTTAAATGAGAATGTGACTGAATTTATCCATGATCACATGTTTAATACTCGTCAAATCAGCTCCTTCCTAGTTTATATAATTTTTTCTCTAAGTCTCAGTCAATGTGTTCAAATAATCAGCCCTCTTCCCGTATAACTCCAACCTCGTTTTCTTTTTTTTTGTCTGCTTTCCAATGGAATTGAATTAGACAAACTGAAGGGATAAGGTGTAGGTAGTTACAATAAATGATGGTGTAAATAATAATATTTCATGTGCGATCGAACAACCATTTTACTGTTTGCTTACGTGAACTGTCAACTTCTTTGAAAAGAGATCGTCTAAGAGCGAATATTTCCTCTGAAATAATGAAAGTTAAAAGATATGTTGATGTATCTACATCATGTATATCCGTCTCCGACCATGATGAGTTTGAACACTACATATCATCTTCTTTTCAAGATTTAATTGAACTAGTCTAATTAAACGGTAGTTTCAAGGATCCTTATTACTATTTCGATGATATGACGAGCATTTCACTCCATTCAACTAAGAAGAATATTTTACTTCAGAAACATTAGTTTTCAAAGCATTCAGCAAATCAAGAGACTGTTAATATCTATCCGACAAAACTCATACAAAATTAATTTCAGGAATTCTGTAACTCCAATGGAACAGTGTTCTCTCAATTGAAATAAACGCTTATTCAATGTCATTTATCAAAGTAACTGAACATAATGCATGAACTTCGTTTTGATCTTCAGGGTGCTCCGGTTCAAATCAATAATGTTGTGTTCGCAGACAGTCCATGGTTATTCGTTGTTTGGATATTTGGAGAAAGGCATGAGTTCTAACTTGATGATCATACGAATGTGATAATCAGGAAAGTGTTAAATATCAAATTGTCCACAGACCATAACTGAGAGACAATAAACTTTTAAAAACTAAGTGACAGAAAAGATATAGAGGACATCAGTTATAATTTGATAGATCATATTCTTCAATAATTCAAACTGATTGCTTACACAACATCGTTTGTTGTTGTACCTGTGATCATATCGATTCGATAAACCTAACAAGTAATGCTGTTTAGATGCGATATCTGTTTCATGGTAGTTCGAATAAAGTGTGGGGTGAGTAATTTTCACCTTACCAGTTATATCATTCGACTGTTTATTTCCACTTAATCAATTGATGTTTACTTTGAAGTGAATTGCTGTTCTATTCAAAATTATAGGTGAAGAAATAACACAAACAAATGATCAGTGCGTACTAGTCAGCTCTCATGAAATAATCAGGTTGGATATTGAATGACTCACGCAAAACAAAAGTGTCAAATAAATAAAAACTAAACAAGATGTCACTGAATAATAGAAAAACTCACTCCCATTCGAGAACTCAGATTTAGAGCGAGCTCTGCCCTACGTATAAAAGTCAATATTTACTATTTGCCCATCTCCATATATAGCCAGAAAACCTATGTATATCGAACGAAGACATAGAATTTCATTGATAATGTGCAGTAAATGAATGAAAGGCATTGAAATTAGCCAGAAACGGAAATGAGTTGAATGAACCGTAGTTCGTTTTCTGCAATGTGTGCAATTACTTAAAACTTGAACAAAATAAGATATAAGTAAACGTTTTGAATGTCAGAGTAAGCATAAAACTGTTTTACTGATGACTTTACAACAACTTTAGTTTATGGAATGATGTTTGAATAAACGAAACTCTGTGGCATTTTAGTCCGAAGAATATGATTCTCTTACCTCTAGGGGACATTTTGAATTCACGAACATCAGTGTCGTGAAATTTGACTTTGAATAGTAGAGTAATTGTCTGAAATTATGTAGATATAAGGATTTATACTTGATAAGTAAATTTAGAAGCTTTCTCAAACTGCTGAGGAACATCTAGTAAAAGCTATCTCATTCAAACAAATTGAGATTCATATGATAGACTCAATAACGCTAACTGTTTAGTCAAAACTCACCTCATCTTCTTGTTCAAAACGTTTATTTAAATTTATTATCAGAACTTGTTGTGCTTATATGGATTTTTCAAATGTTTGTTTCTTTCTCATTGGATGACTCAATGTGATCATTAGAATAAATAATTTTCATAAGATCATATGATGACTGGTGACTAATCAACAACGTAGATGAACTAAAAGTCATGCGATATTCTTCTAGCTATGGAGGTATACAGATAGACGGTCATTCAACATTGATAGACATATCTGATGCCTATTGATGAAAATCTTTACAATCTCAGTGTACATTATCTGTTTGTTTACCTAACAAACATATTTGTATTGGCCTCAGTCGTATATAGAAATAACAATGTTTATACTTTGGTATCGTCCATCAACTCATTCCACCTCATTAACTAAATACAATGGTATTCTTCATCCTGAATAGTTGGCATGATATGAATCTTGGTCAGAATGAAAAAAATATCCTTTTCTAATAATAAGTTGCTTGTTTGACTGACAATCATTCGAACACACAAAACAAAGAAGAATGACATTTTCATTTTACAAAAGATGACTACTTTTCTAAAAACAAAATCAAGTGAAAACAAATCTTTTGTCTGTCAATTCATAAAAGATCTTCCATCACCTTTGAGTAAACACTGTAGGCATTCATCATCTAATTTGAAATTCATTTTGTGGTTGTTTTCTCATAGATTCATCAAGTTTTAGCGTCCTTACTTTATCAGTTTATGGAACGCTGCGAATAATATTCGAAGTTCAAAGTCTATCTTTTTGCTTAAGCGTATCGAAATTCTACGACATAGAGTTTATTTATACGTTTTGGTAAGTTTGATTTGAATCAGGCACATAAAACAGTCGCGTGCTGTCACATTGCTCATGTTGTCGTAATTCAATGAGAAGAATTCTCCCAGCATAAATAACTGCAAACATATAACAACAAGTTTCATACTATCAGTTTTATTTTAACATACGCATTTAAGACTCGGAAATGATCAAATTACATCACGAGGCAATCGTTAACTTGTAAGAATATCATAAATGATATTGTGAGTAACGTTGATTTCGAAGCTTCATGTCGTATTCAATGTAATAATCAAACCAATGATGTGCATCTAATGCATTGTAGGAGAATTGAATTTAATTGAGGGAATAATAATCATAATAATCACGATCATAATAATGATACCGATAACAATACTGCCAGTGATATTAATTTCAATATAAAAATCACTGAAGAAGACGTCATGTGAACATGATCTACATTAGTGTGTTATTGTCAGGTTAAGTCCGTCGAAAAGATAATGAGAGCATTCCGTCTTTCGTCACCTATGAGAGCCACGTCGGCAATTTCTACGTTTGACCTATGAAAAATTTTGTCTGGACGTGAGGCAATCGACTGTCTCCAGCAGATACGCCAAGTAATGCTGTTGTCACCGACGAGCAGAGGGATCTTTTCCCAACTATTTTGTTTTGAATCCACAAGGCTGGTCACTCTTTCCATCTCATTTGCCATACGATCGTAGACATCAGCATATAAAGGAAGCCGAGCGTTTCCTAGAGAAAGATCAATATGTGGTGCGCAACTAATTACTTTGTAATATTTGTGGTCTGTCGTTCAATATCAAATTTGTCTAATTGTGGAACAAAATACTTATCTTTTTCTTACGTTTTTCAATCTTGCCATTTAACAATGTATTATGCACCTGGAGCTCGTTGACCATAATAGTTGTGATACTATCATTTTGAGTCAAGATGTGTAAACAAACAAGTGACGTTCTGTTTTCAAATATCAGTAACACATGAACAGCGAGGTTTTGAGAATTATGCGGATTTTATTTTGCGCAATTTTCGTCAGCACTTCAATGGTACTTTGTACAATTGATTCTAAGCACGAAACAACTGATTAATGTAAACTGAAAGAAAGACACATTAGATCGCATTGAGAAATTACAGTACATTTCTGTATTGACATACTGATAATAGGTACAAATTGACAGTAATGTTAGGCTAACAAATGGCTGTTCACGTAGATCAGTGTATGCATAGTAGAAATCACTTTAGTTACCCTTTTCGCCATACCAAATTGCATAGGAAACACCAGTGCAAGGTGATTTTCTGTACTGAGTTACTTTCAAAAATTCAGCTGTAGAAATTTCGAACAGCTTATCATCAGATGATGAACGAGTTCATATAACACATCGCAAAATGTTGGCTTCCTTTTTTCATGTAAAATCTATATTGTAGACCAGTGTTTTGCTCAATTCGTTTATACACTTGTCAATGAAACTGAACTTTGCATTCATTTGATAATATCATTTAATCCACTTTAATTCTGAAAATTAATACATTCACATTGGTGGAATTATCAGAATGCTGAATTGAAGGTTGGTGTCTGCTTTTGAAACTGTTATAGCTGAAACTGACTGTGATGGAGTTCTACTCAACAACAAAGACAAGCTTAGTTGACAGATGACATTCGCTCTCATCATCCACAGACGACTCACAAAACCATTCATTTCACTATGGATTTTTATAGAACATTTTATTCGAGAACTCATAAATGTCACTCAATAGTTTGTCCTCCAACTTCTCAATACTCATCATGCGGATGATGATCTCACATGAATATACATTATAGGAAACTACATTGCGAAGTTCAACTATAAAAGAGATTGCACACGCTTGGAAATGACATTTTCCAACGGGTAGATGTATTTCGTTCGAACGATTTTCTCCTATTCGTCTAACGATACAAAGCTCCTGTGATAACCAATAGTTGTTGAATTATTATTCTACCTAGCGAACCTTGAAATAACGCAATTTAGATAAAATACAACTAAGTGAGCTTGAACAAACATATTATAATATTATAATACTGTGTTGACGTCCATCACCTCATCTCATCTCATCATTCAGATAATCAGGTATTTTTTCTATTTTCTAGGCAGCATAGTCGTCATAATATGAATCTTAGAATAAAAACATTTCACCGTCTAATAATAAGCTATTCATTCGACTGACAATCACCTACACACATACACACACACAAAACAAACATTGGTAAAATTCTCATTTTACAGAAGAATACTACTGAAGTCAAAGCAGACCTTTTGGCTCTCAATTCACTGAATGCCTGGCTTTAGCTAAGAATAAACTCTGAACACATTAACCATGTAATTTCAAATAAATTAGATGGTCGTGTTTTGCATATAATCATCTTGTTTTCGCGTCCTAAGTTTATTAATCTATGGAACGCCCATTAATAACCACGATTCCCTGAGACTTCACTTCATGTGTACATCGGTCTATGAGGCTGTGATGAAGACTCCTGATAGTATAATCCACATCACTATCTGCTTATCATTTTATGTCAATTGCTGTGACGAATAAGTTTATCCTAATGCAATATTCTGGATAAACACATTTAACTGTTGACTAGATTTGTATGTTCATTTAATATTGATTAAGGTTGGATATCATCGTTGAGTAAGAGAAATCAAATTCAATTGAGGTTGAATTAATAATTTCAACAAACCATTTGATATTGAAATTTGTCTTCATTTTTTAACAAAATTGAAATGGATTTCTTTGTAAAGATGCATTTATATCACAGAAGACTGCAGTTTACACAAAGCTCTGTTGACTGTACATCTCACTTTAATTTTTATTTCAGTCATTCTTATAGCACTTCCAAGGTTGTTGCCAATCATATATATCCAAGTGAATGTGGAGAGTATGATTTGAAGCCAGCAAACCAATCCTGTTGAAAATAACCTCCTTAAAATTGTTTACCAGAATAAACGAATAACACCATCCCAAATTCGACCCGGATTTTGGCGGTTATTCTTTCAAAAGAATTGTGTTGCTTATTGATGAAAGTCGAGGTGCATCGGAAGTCACGAGAGTGATTCCTCTCCTAACAACCAGAGCAATAATCAATCAATGTTGACGCATACAATCCCCGAACAGTGTAGCAACCGGTAGGACCAGTCAATAATTACGGAATTGGGAAAAAGTAATTTGGTATCGCCAATTGAACACAGTTTGACCAGAATATGTTGGTTTCAGGAGAATGTAAGAGTGTGTAAGATCCAATTTGAAGATTTTGTGTGTGAAAATCCCCCCATGTATACATTTGCAGCTTTTTCTCATTGAATTCTTTGGTTGTACATTTTGTTAGCCTTTTTGATGCCAATTGAGATTGTAATATTTCATTTTATAATAATTTTCTCATTTTTCTTCCGCTCTCACAGAGTTTCTATGTTTCTTCCTGAACTGTATGTTGTTTTAGTTGATACTTAACCTTAGCGACTGCCATATTGATTGTTTTCTCTTTGAGTGTGTTGCTTCAGTTGACTGGGATCGTGCGTTTGGATTTTGAGTTGAAGCATTTTTTCCAGAATCGGAAACACTTTTTGTTATAGAGCAACAAACTATTATCTTTCGGACGGATTTTTACATGATCTATCCAGAAAGGATAGAATAACATTTACTTTACGGTGCGTTCGGCAACTCTCTTGCATTCCTCATCAATATGTCTATTCATTGTAGTTTAGATTGATTATTGTGGTAACAATTTTTGGTTAAATAACTGTGTGGTAATATTTGTTTAGGTAATAATGTACATTTGTATTTACAATGAATTTTAAAACCATTATTTCCCAAAATCCCCTTGTTTTTATTTCAACTGGGGTATAAGGCGTGTCAACAATACGGAGAAAGTTATTCTTCAGTCAAACCTTAGTTTGGATTCTACACTCACCATGAAGAAAATGTTCTGCGCATTCAGGAAGTTGCTATTATTTCGTCCAAAGAATCACGAAGAGCACTGGTGGGATGGGAATCTAATGGACCCTGAATAATTGACGCATTTTTCAAAACAAAGTACGAGGGAATCACGATGAATATTACTCAATGTCATGCACCTGTGTGGCCACGATCTGACTTTAATTAGATCTTATGAATGATTGTTGTCAAAATATACATTCTGTCTATCATCGTGCGTAATACATGACTTGATCCGAGTTGGTGAATAACATAAATAAGTCGAATAGCTGAATGGATTTTCGAATACACATATTTTGAACACTCATTGATCTAGACAATAAATCAAAGGGATCAAGCGAAATAAAGAGGGAACAGGAAAAATGACACGCATTGGAGGTGGTGGGCAAGTCAGTTTACTTTTATCAAGCGTTAATCAATATTTGTAGTCACATAAAAATAAGTTGCAGACATGTGATGAATAGGATTAAAAGTAAACACACACATACGCTCTTAAACAGCAGTCAGAAATGATAAGTGAATTATTAACAAGGTCAAAACATGACTCAAGAGGCATAGGTGAATTGGCTTGTCCAGAAGCTAGAATAAAGTATATGGGCTTAACATATCAACCGACACTACACACCTATCAATGATAGCAACGACAACAACAAAGATCAGTTTTACGAGAGGCTGCAATCGATTGTATCTAAGTACCTAAGAAAACACTCTGAACATTCGGATGGGAGACCTTCACGCCAACGTCAGAATGAACGACACCGGATATGATGGCATCATTTGACAACAGTGACTGTCTGGGAGAAAGAAACGAATATGAAGTGGGATTGCAAATCTATGTGCGTTGAATAATTTGGTCATAGGCTGTTCAATTTTCTTCTCAAAAACGCATTCATTAAGCTACGTGAGACTCATAGAACTACACTGCTCAGAACCAGATCGACCACAGGTGCTTAAGTGAAAAATTCAGGTCAGTGAAAGACGTGAGGACATTATGGGAGCTGACATAGCTTAAGATCACCACCTGATGTTTGCCAAGATGAAGCTCAAGCTAGAAAGCAAATGAATGTCATGAAAAACATGATTACAATTTTCAATGTGAGCGATCAAATTTTATGCGATGTTGAATGGATCTTGATGTATCATTTTGTAGTTCTCCTGTTTAGAACTCTTTATCACCTTTGTTTATCTTGTCTCACTGCTACAATATCAAACGGATGTTTATCATCATTATCACTGTCACTTATGGTAATATTATAGTCCTGAAAAAATAATGATATTTATTTGCGATTGTGCTGCTTTGAAAATAAATTCGATGAAGAGATAACTCTTCTCTAAACCAACCTTTCTTATCTATTATCTTGATGGATGTATTCTCTTTACTTTAAGGTTCTCCAAAAACAGCAAGTATGACATCCGGAACTATGATTTTGTACTAAATATACCGAGCACACTGGTTGTCACGATCCAATGGTATTAATCCTAACTTCATATGCTAAACACCTCTCTGACTCATACCTGTGACTCTGACATGGTTTCAATATCTAAAGAGAAATCCTAATGCAAGCAACATTGGACAGTCAGTCCTAATATGAGCCCACTAATGACTTATCAAAAGTATTAACCATAAAAATGAGTTTTGATGAAAAAAGCCAGTTGTTAATCAAGAACTTTATTTTCTGTACTAAATGTCGAAAATATACCTAATTCTAGACTTTCAGCCCTTTTATATACCTCCCATTTGTCCGTAAATTTATTCATCCAACATCCTACTAGGACTAGGACTAGAACCCCTCTGGAAAGAAGGCTTAGGTCTAACTTAATTCTTTATTTCAAACTCCTTAAAAACCTCACATATTCCACATGTACTACAGCTCTCTACCAAGACTCACATCGATACAACCTTCGAGACAAAGTATCCACTGTTAAAATTGAAAAACACGTGAAAACTTCTTCCTTATCAAGTACGCATTGATGTGGAACAGTCTTCCTTCTGAAATACGCATGGCAGACAAATTACATACGCTTGCAAGACTCATTGATCAAGCCCTCCCCTGCATAGATCTGGCGCAAACAAACACATCCACGTCCCACGCAGACATCATAAGCTCTCTACATATATAGACTGAATTGCCTTATTTCCCTAACTTGTAGTTGTATTAGATACTTTCCCCTCCCTAATTCTTTTCAATTGAAGTAGACAGGCAACTCACTGAACCTAACAATACTCGGTCGCTAAACGACGCTTATAAATACCCTAAAACGTCAGAAGAAACGCACAATCGACTGCCTACTGCCAGTGGTCGTACAACCACAGAACCTGTCACCCATCAACCGGTTAGCATAGAACAAAATAACCTCAGCGCGAATTTAGTGTGAGTTACTTCTTCTCTATTCTTTATCAGCTTTTTACTCATCTGTACACTATGTTGCCTTGCCATTAATATTATTTCACCACTCGTTATCTTACCTTATCTGTAACTAATATAAATCTCCACCTTTTCCGCCTACTATTGTAAACAAATATCCTACACTATACCCTTCCTAATGCCTATACTCTGATTCGTAACCTACACTTTACTATATAGTTAATAAAAACATTGCATCGAAGCCTTACCCACAGTCCATAATTTGTAACTGTTTGATAAGCTTGTAACATGGTACTTATAGAAATAGTGTTTTCCAACAGGATGTGAAACAGAGCATTGTGTCAGGTATGATATATATCCAAAGAATAAGAGTAAATGAGCCTAACATCACAAAAGGAGGGAGGGTGGAGTTACTGACCAGCAAGCACTGATGGTGAAGGCGATGATTTCAATCCACCCGTGTTTGTGGGGCAGAACATTTTGTTTGTATCAGGCTCTTTATGGATGAGAACAAGTCAATCAATCCGTGATATTGAGGTTGTTCTCCTACACTCACCACTGAGACTCATGTTTCTAATTTTTGTGCTGGATTAACTATTCTACTAAGACAACCTTCACCATACTAACTCGGACTTTTACATGAAAACTGTGTGGCAGGCATCGGATGAGAAAAGAAAAAAAACTGACTGTAAAGGATATGGTTGCTATTTTACTTAACACTACTCTCTATATGCACTCTCTGTTCTTCCTCATTTCAACCTTGACTTCCCTCCTTCATTGGAACCTACTGCACCTTGATAAATACCACAACTCATTGTTCTTTATTACTGACTTCACTCCTCTGGAGCCCCTAATCGCAGTTCACTCTTGCAACATGAGCTAGTATCAATTTAATCTAATTATTTATCATACCTCCATCTGTTCCGCTAATAAATGTTAAGCATTGGTTATCGTTCGTATCCAAATGCCTTGCTGCTCCTCGGTTTCTTTTCCTTTTTTTCTCTTCAGAATCTTGCTCTGAGGGTGAAGCTATGTAACTTCTGACATCTGGAACAAGCTCGACGAACGCGCTTTCCCAAGGTCATAGTTCGAACCAGGCGCTCCACAAGCCTACTTTATAACAACAATAAACTTAAAAAGCTGCATTACATAAATACTTAGCACTACCGAAACCCTAATACACTTTTTGTCCAGATTGGATCTGGTATGTAACGTGGACGCCATGTCCCTTTGGAAACTATTCTTATGAAAACACATTATATCTGAACGAATGAACTGCTATCAAATTTTATAGATTAAAATTACTAAACAACCTTGCCTGGGATGCATACCGCGAACCAGTATATGTTGTAAATTGTAGATCACGCCTGTAAAAATGACGTGTAATTGCTATTGCAGAAATATATTATTATTATTACTGTAGCTTAAGCCACAATTGTTTTCTTTAAACATATGGAATATACCTGGTTATAAATCGACATTCTGAACGAGAATGAGTCTGCTTGTTCCATCACAAACGACGAGAACTTACCTAGTCAAGAACACCCTCAGTTTTACTGCTCGCCCTTCCTTTTGTCTCGCTTTTTTAGCACTCTCATGATGTATCACTAAAAAAATGTTTAAAACATCTGACTTCATTCTGTGCCAGCACTGACACCTCATGATTGAATCTGGTATCACTGCAGCCATGCATAGTTTACCAGTCTTCTACGAGATAAAAGGCCTGATTTGTGGACACAAGGGAATTGGTCAGGCAATTACAAAATAATTGTGCACAATCCTATTGTCCCAGATGAAATTTCCCTCGGCAAAGCTATGTTTGAAAGAAGTACTCGAACGATATTCAACGACACGGGTGCAGGCAAAATTAAACTATCAAAATCATTAGTGTTGTTTATAAAGTGATCATCAAGTCAAGCCTGGCAAAATGTTAATCAGAATCTGTAGTCATCAAAAAGAGGACAGAAAATGTTTTGTACCACGTATGCAGGACTTTTGGAACGTGAATTAGGAAAATCAAACTAGTCCATTGAGCAGAAATGATGATGAACACAGAGGTGGGCGGCTGATTCTTCCATTATATATAAATACAAATACTCAAATAACATAAACTTCCAGGGACGTAATAGAGGACAATAGGAGAAGACCAATAAATTCGAGGCGTCGCCAAAAACATATCATCAAGTTGCAAGTTGTCCACAAAAGAAGGAGTTGGTAAGAAACAGACAAAAGCCAAATGTGAATCTGAAAACTCTGCGAAACATTCAATTTAATCAAAATTTAACAACTGTTTCTCAAAAACATCTAGAAGGTGAAGCGTCTCGTGTTTCATTTCTGATTGGATGCATAACCATCTTACTACAGTTTTAGGTAGGATACCATTACCTTTCAAAAAACAATGGGCATCTTAAATGCTATAAATGATCCCAATCACCTGCACATAAACGAGCATTGAAGCAAAGCGCTCTCTCTATATTACAAACCTATTCTTTCGCGTTCATGGTGTCGTGCCCGGGGACATTAGAAGTGAATGTGAAAACTATTCGAACTTTCAGTCAAACGACTTATCAGTGGCCAACGAATATCTGCCGTTTTTAAAGGACTACTTTGTAAAATCGTGGATAAAGACGAATCATCATCAGAAACACTCAGTCTAATAAGATCGGAATTATAAACTTTAGCATTACTCGAGGCAAGATGAACGGTAGTATCATAAACTGCCTGTATGTGTCCAGCTTCATTACATCTAAAGCATTTAAAATTGCGAAATACATATGAGTTGTGTGAGTGAAACTTGACACAGGGCAGGCTTTTACCAAACTTGTGCTTATCTTCGTAAACTGGTTCACAAATTCTTAGTGAATTGCATCTGCATCACCTTGAGTACACATTTGATTCGGATGACATAGTAACGTAGTGGGATTCTTGACGTTCTGACGAGTCATCTTACTAAACTTTTCTCCTTCACATCATTCGGGATTCCCTCACATAACATTGTCCAGTAAGAATTTCTTGAGAGTTTCGTAGAAAAGTGAAATTGGCTTCTCTGGAAATGCCAAAATTTTTAGTAAGCTGTAGGCTTCCTTCCAGATGAATGTAGGGGAGTGAACCACAATAGTAACATCCTCAACATCTTCCTTGGTCGTCGTCCAGATTTTGAACCTTTCCATATGATTCTCCAAAACATTCAGATTTGGATGTATGTCCGACTGTCCTATCACAAGCTCCAACGCGATTCAGTGTGATGATTGAAGTTATTCGAATTATTATGCAAAACTACGAATTCGTGAAATCGTGCAATTTACAGCAAATAGAACTAGGCGGGCACAAATGAATGTATTTTATTTGGAAATCAAAATCAGTCACACATTATTATTATTATTAGCTTTATTCAATATTATATTTTTTGTACAATATAGAATTCTCAGCACAAAGTACTTCAACAAGTTTCCGTTTCTTACTTCTTCGTCCTTCCTGACGATGAATATTGAGTGATCGCCAGTTAGAACTTAGCAGCCCAGTCAATCGACATCTGGATAATGTACGTTCTTGTCGCTGCATATTGCCAGCAACCACGATATCTCTGATTAAGCCTTCTGTAACCTTTAGAGCGAAAGGTCTTACACTTTTCAGAAACGCACCTGAATAGGTTGTGCGATTAATAGGCATAATGATGTATTAAAACAAACGAAATCAGATAACTGTTTGAAATATCTAGATGACAGGAACAGGTAGCATAGATGTTAAAACAGGCCGCCAATACACATCTAGTACAAAAGTATCATAAGCTCATACAAACACCACAGGAGGTTACGTGTGACGTGTAACTGACGGTAGAGCATGAATCCGTATAAAATTTAGAGGCCTCAGATAACGCAACCTATCCCGCTGAAATATTTGAACCATTAATGATGGCGCAGAACGAAGTCACACGTTCCATACGTGTTTTCGGTGGCTGATCAAGAGGGTGTCGAAAAAGAGAGTAAAAATGAATGGACGAGATGTGTGGTGGAGTAAAAAATAATTTTACCGAGAATGTTATGCAATAAAAGGGTTTAAATGTGCAAATGAGATTTGTGTTGAAGATAATATAATTATGTTGTTGGAAGCAGACCTTATTTGGCAATCTTTCACGACGCTGCTCAACATATCTCTTTCCAAGACTAATCCCCTGGGAATTGGAAAAATGCTATTTTTAACCATATATTTAAATATGGAATGAGAAAGATTGTGTTTTACTACCGATTTATCAGTCAAACCAGAATAGTAGCCGAGGCATTTTTAAAAATAATCCAGGTTAAGTTACTCAATATGTAGGATTATATAGTCCAATGAAACCTGAAAAACACGGGCTTCCGAATAATCATTCATTAGCAACTAACTTATGAATTGCGAGACAACTGGTTGTCCATAAAAATGATATTCTTAGGTCTTAGCGGAGCTTTTATCAATGCTTTCAACTTGTGACATCTCAAGATGTCATTAATATTCGGAGTCTTATCCGTAACACCTTCATAACCAAACGGTACTAAACCAGCCAAATCACCAGTAAGCAATAAACCAGTTCGATGTTGTATTTCGGAAGTTGCCGATATGTTGAAAATCTTTTAATCTATTCTGGGCGATAGTTGCAATTGTTGAGAAGAACGAGATACCCACTCATAATCTGGTGTGGAAGCATTACCAAGCCCTTCCCAAACAAGAGTAATCAGCCCCATAAGTGAATAATGCCACGTGGAAGCTGGATCTTCACCAAATAGCAAGCCGTTAAGGTTAACACAGGCTCAGTGACTTATTATACCGGCAATTTTAGGAGGTTATGACTCGACTTCAAATTTAGATTCATGACAAAACCTGCTTAAGTTTAGCTCCAACACAAGTCTAAGGAGTAACACCCGGAAACTGCAGATACAACACAGCAGAAAAGAATGTGAACACAACTTCTACTCCTTAAGAGTAGTTAAATACTGGAATTCTCTGCTGGCTGAGCCAGTCCAAGCTACTTTCCAGGAGTCTTTTAACAGAATACTTGACATAATTTCAAGGACTAAGTATAGTATCCTACTATGATCTACCGATTTCTTTTTCATCTCTTATCGTTATTACACCTAGGTATCGGTGATCTACTGCTACTAGACACAGAGCCCGTTAACGAAACCTTCTTCTATCCCGTTCACAGCCACTTGAACCTTTTGAACCACACCGCATGCTCTATTTGAAAAGGACATTTTTATCATTCCTCTGAGTTCATTTCGTATTATTAGTCGTTAAACCACGTATAAAGACTTCCGTTTTTGCTTTAATTGAATTTATTTTAGTTGAAGTTATCATCAAGAGTACTGCTTTTTCTAAGGAATTTTATTGTTCGTATTTGTCGGGTACCGATACAATAAACTGAAGGCACTAGTACTTATTTTTTTGTTGAGTATATTCCCGAGTATTTTTTATCCATAGGTGTTAAGGTCTTTTGTAGCCACCAAAGTCTTTCTTATTGCTGTTTGAGATAGTTGTATACAAACTGTTGGATCCACTTTGCAAGTGAAAATCCCTCCATGCATACACTTGTGATTTCTTCCTTACGTTTTCTTTATTTGTATATGATGTTAACATTTTTTATGCTAACTAAGACTGTAACGTTCAATTTTCTTGGTTTTACTATCGTTTTTTATTGAGTCTCTATGTTCCTTACTGAGCTATATCTAGTTTGTTTTAATTGCTATTATTCTGGCGTCTGCCATATTGGCTGCTCGCTATTAGATTGTGCGGTTGATTTTGACTGGGATCGTGCATTTTGGTTGCAATTTGGAGCACTTCCCCAGAAATCGAAACACTTTGTGTTATAAAGTAACCGCTCAAACGAAATCTCACTTGGTCTATCCAGAAAGGATAGAATAACGCTTATTCTTTGGTGTTTTTGATAATTTCCATATATTATTTTCACTTTGCTATTTATTGTAATTTAGATTGAATATTTTTGTATCAATTGTTGATTGAATAACCGGGTGATAATATTCGTTTAGGTAAATTTGTACATTTGTATGTATGATGAATTTCAGAACCGTGTTACCCAAAATACCTTGTTTTGATTTCGACTGGGGCACGAGTGTATAAACTATTCATCGGTTATTCGGCCACATCCAGACCTATTGGAATCTAGGTTTGGATCTTACACAAACCTCTGTTTTGTTTGTGTTCAGTGTCTGTCACCTTTAGAGCTATAAAGGACACTCAATCTAGATATCGGTTTTCACTGTGAGATCACACACATTTATGGCACAAACAGAACATTTTGTGGCAGACATGCATACTATCTCCCTATTGATATAGGATGCAATGTGATGACTGGAAAAAGTCGTATCACAATACATGCACAGGACTCACACCGGCTGCATATAAAGGGCGCTACAAGCCACTACCACACTGGCTATGCAAAGCATGTTGTTCTACAAAGCTTCTGCTAGTTCTGGAGACTATTAAGCTGCTGAACATAGCTAGAAAATTACCCTCAAATAAAGAGGCAGCAATATATGGGCAGATCTCTGCTATCAAAGGAATACAGAGTGTTATCATGAGCTCAGCTTCCGATTTCAATGTGACCATAAATATGGACCCCGTCCGGAAAGCAGATAACAAACATACGGATGTAGGCATGGTCACAAGGGAAAAAGAAAAAGCGCACAGAGAAAAAACTAATTATAGACGTTACTGAGGTATGTTAATCTAGGGTTTCAGTTTCCGATTTACATATCAGCAAAAAACAAACTTTGGGGGAGTCAAGTCTGAGCAGTGTAGAGGATGAGGCCCAGAGACAAAATAAGGTCATTAAGTGGCTCAAAGTCACACCCTGGAAGGAGACAGAATGCGACCTCTGCGATTGATGCCAAATTAGAAAGGGATTGCAGGAGAGTGACAATTTCAAGAATTCGAATTCCACAGCGTGACCTCACTGATTGGTCAGTCATTTTTCACAAGTTAGGCAGATTAGCAAACAAAGGCTAGATTTGAGCACGATCTCAGTCACGTTAAGTCTTTAATAAGCAAGCTACTCCCAGAAACGGTTCCAGAAGTTAGCACTTTTAATTTTTATAGAATAGGACAAAAGGTGGATTCTGAAAATACTCAGAAGAGCCGCCTATTGAAGGCTACTTTTGCCACGGTTGAAGAAATGTGATACTTGGAAACTCACGCTAACTGGTTGGAATATACGTCTATGAGGATCTCAGGCTGGTCGACCGTATAAAGAGGTGAGCTGCAGAAGTAGAAATAAATGAGTGCCGCAGAAACGATGAAGGAAACCTCGTCCTTAAGGGTCTTCACATTCTAAACGTTCGAAACCGAAGCATCCTTAAACCACTCTGGGTGGTAAGGGAAAGTTCTTCACAGAATAAAAGGCGTGCTTCACAAATACTTACAGTCTACTAAATAAAATGTCAGGGCTCAAGACAGCGACGGACATAGATAAACTGGATGTTATTGCTGTTTCAAGAACATGGTTAACGTCAGAACTTTTTGATAATGAAATTCAGTTGACTGGGTTTTTATCCAATAGAGTTGATGGATTAAACCATGAAAGAGCCGAGGTTATCCTGTAAACGAAAGGTACCTTAACCGCATCAGTTGTTGAGACAGTGGCACATTATTTAGAGATATGCGAACCGGTACGTTGCAGCCTGAAATGTAGACGAAAACTTATTGAATTAGTTGTAGTATATCACAGTCCGGAATGTGTAGTAGATGACCTCCTCATAAGTTAACTTAAGTCCTGGTGTTGTAGAGGTAGGAGCCTTATAGTAGGCGACTTTAATGCAATGTATATAAACTGGGTAAACGTAGAAGTAGGTTGATCGATAACGTCTTTTGATTGCCAACTGTTAGGAACCTCAATAGCACTAGCTTTATTCCAACACGATCGAGCTCCTCGTCCCTCTTGCTCTTAGTCTTTACACACGATGACGACATCGGTCAAAGAGCTTTCTTGACACCTCTAGGAAGAACCGGTCATGCGGTCATCTTATTCAAATTCATGAATGAGGTGGCCTGTCAGTTGGTTTCGCCGGCCCGTCCTAACATATGGAAGGCGGACATGGAGGCAATCAACTATGTAGCATCGGCCAAAAGCTAGGAATTAGACTCTCAGGCATCAGTAGAAGAGGCATGGACATATTTCAGGCAGTTATGCAATCGGGTAACTCAACCACATATGCCCTGGGCAGTCCTGAAGAAGAAGAAACCGGGCCATCACTCGATAGGCCGGAATATTGGATGTTTACTAAAACAAAAGAAGAAATGTTGGAATGCTGCCATCAGCCATAGCAGAGCAAGTAAAATGGAACTGCTAATCGTCAAGAAACCAGTGTATAATAAAAATCCGGGAATCTCAGAAGAAATATGAAATGAATTCGACATCATTTGTGCTCAAGCAACCCAAGAGACAACTCCTCCTGTAGCTCCTCCGGGGGCTACTGCCGGTCTCATGCCCGGATAAAGGAGGATGGTTAGGCATGTGGTTAGCGGCCCCATCCCGTAAAAACCTAACTCGCTAAAAAACGCTAACCAGAAAAAATAACTCAAACCATTTAAACTCTGCCCTGGGAGTTGAGGGAATAGTTATGACGCCTCATGATGAAAGCCGAGTTCCTTCCGAGGTCATGAGGCCAGTGCCCCTTCTCACAACCAGAGTTACAATTTTCATGGGTATATGGAATATCCGGACAGTGTGGGAGACCGCGAAACTCTTCCAAATCGCAGCAGAAATCAGGAAATACAACCTGGGAGTGCTTGGGATCAGTGAAACACATTGGCCGCAGGTTGGACGACAACCACTAGCTTCAGGGGAGCTTCTATGTTGCTCCGGTCATGAAGAAGAAAATGCTCATCATACACAAGCAGCTACACTGACACCATTCAAACAAGCATAAAACGCACTTATAACATGGGAATCTCATGGACCCAGGACTATCAAAGCCTCCTTCAAAACAAAGAGAGAGGGCATTACAATGAACGTCATCAAATGCGATACGCCTACCAACGATTACAATGAAGACGTTTAAGATCAATTATAAGATAGGCTGCAGTCGATCGTCGAGAAGTGCCCACGGTTGGAATGTAGAGATTAGCAAACCTACGTGCCTTCAATAAACTGGTCATAGGCGGGACTATATTCCCACAAAACCGCATTCGCAAAAGCACAAGATCTTCACCGTATCACACTACACGGAACCAAATCGACCACATCTACATCAATAAAAAGATCGAAAGGACGATGGAGAATGTGAGAAACAGGAAAGGAGCTGATATAGCATCAGATCGTCACTTGCTGGTCGCAATGACAGCGGTAGGAAACATGAGACAACTATAATACACAACAAAGGAAATCGATGGAAATTCCCGTAAACCAGAACGACCAGTGAAACGCAGGGAAGGCAAGGTAATCAACAACATTGAAAAACAACGAGACAGGTTGGAGGAGCTTTTCAAAGAACTCTTGAATCGACCAGCTCCACATAACCCACTCAACATCGAAGTAGCACTCACAGACTTCCCATTCGATGTTGGCTCATCAACAATTTAAGAGATCAGCACGGTCATTAGACAAATCAAGAGTGACAAAGCAACAGGATCAAGCAACATTACAGCAGAGGCACTAACAGCAGACATAGCAGTAACTGCGAAGATGCCCCACATTCTCTTCATTAAGATTTGGGATGAAGAACAAGTACCAGGGACTGAAAAGGACTTCTCATCAAAATACCAAATAAAGGCGATCTCAGCAAGTATTATAACGACAGGGGTATCACTCCTCTCAATACCAGGAAACATCTTCAACAGGGTAATGTTAAACAGAATGAAGGATTCCGTAGACGCACAACTTCGAGATCAACAAGCTGGATTCAATCCTGGATCAATCCTGTACAGACCACATTGCAACTCTACGGATCATTGTGGATCAATCAATTGAATGGAATTCATCACTCTACATCAACTTCATTGACTACGAGAAGGCATTTGATAGTGTGGACAGGACAACACTATGAAGGCTTCTCCGACAGCACGGTGAGCCTGAGAAGATACTCAATATCAAACGGAATTCCTATGATGGATTAAACTGCCAAACCCACCGACTCATTCGAAGTAAACAACGGTGCTAGGAAGTGGATAGGACACACAATGAGGAAATCACCCAACTGAGTCACAAGACAAGCCCTCACATGGAATCCTGAAGACCAAAGGACACATTACGCCGAGAAATGGAGACAGACATGAGAAAAATGAACAAAATTGGATAGAAAGGAGGGCTCAGGACAGAGTGAGTTGGAGAATGCTGGTCGGCGGCCTATGCTCGCTTGGTAGTAACAGGCGTTAGTAAGTAAGTAAGTAAATAACTTAATATACTATTCTCGTAAATTAATTGCAAGACAAGGATGCAGCATTGGATTCTGAGTTATTAGAGGACGATCATATAAAAGCAGAGGCTATGACAAACTATTTTGGGCATTCATTATATGTGAAAAAATTATTATATT